>NC_050592.1:7524737-7824737 GCF_013368585.1 Megalops cyprinoides | reverse complement strand
CTATTCTTTTCTTCTTTTCACTTTCAGGTGCAACAGAAAAATGCAGACGTGGTCTGCAAACACCAGTTCCGGCAGGGTTCTACATGAGAGATGTGTGGACCTCTCTTGTGTGTGCCAGTAGCCACTATAACAGTTTGGCAATTGCAAAGTGTTTGCAAGACAGACAGATCTACATGATGGGGGACTCCACCATGAGACAGTGGTTCCATTATCTAGAAAAAGCTGTACCCAGTAAGACATCCACATCACTGCTATTGTGAGGGTCTACAGGACAAGCCTTATAGGTAGTTTAATAGGAATGAGGGCAAGATGAGTAGAGCTCTGTAAGAGATTTTGTCAGGTTTACAGGTTAAATAGTTTCATGGCAGTGGCTTAATGGCTTAATGGCTTAATGGCTTGGAGGGGGGGGCAGAGTACAATGGCCTGATTAGTGTCTAAGGTACAGTATAAGGTCTGATGATTGTTTGTAAATGTAAGGTAGCCACTCCCTACAAAGTGTCACCAGCGTTTTGAAATGTATGTGAATCATTACCAGTAGCTAACGAGGTGAGACTAGGAAAAGTGAGACGTGGCAATATTTATGGACATTGTAGGCGTCGCTTTGGATAAAAGCGTCTGCTAAATAAATAAATGTAAATGTAAATGTAGACCAGCTGAGACCAGCAGTGTACAGGGGCCAGATTGCATTGGCAGGGAGACCAGCTAGGAGGGAGATGCATTAGTCCAGATAGGAGAAGACCAGGTCCTGGGACAGGAGCTGGGTGTTGTAATTGGTGCAGAAGTAGTGCAAAACTTTGGAGCTTTTTTTGGGAATAACTAGTAGACCCTTTTAATAGACGCAATGGACTCCACAGAGACTACACTGCAGTCAACAGCAATATCAAGGCAGTCAGAGAGTTGCGGTTTCTGATGCTTACTATTTTCTAGAAAACGGGATTTGAGAATATTGTGCTTATTTGCCAGGAGATAGCCATTTTTATTAATTGAATTAGTTAAAGCCATTTGACTTTCCTGATACTAAGTAGACAGTAAAGAATGCTAAATCTAAATCTACCACTGCTCTATTCTCTGCCTCACATCTGTAGTGTTGACTTTCCCCCTCTCACCAGCCATGAAAAGCTTGAACCTCCACAGCCAGGAACAGGCAGGCCCCCTCATGGCTGTGGATGTGGGGAATAACATAGTCCTCCGCTGGAGGGCCCACGGCCCACCCTTGCGCAGTCGTAAATCTCCAATGGCTGACCTGCATTACATCAGCAATGAGATCGATGACCTGGCTGGTGGGCCCCGCACTGTCATTGTCTTAAACCTGTGGGCACATTTCACTACCTTCCCGCTGGAGTTCTACGCTCGCCGTGTGGCAAGGATCCGCCAATCTGTCCTGGCACTGCTGAAGCGGGCACCTGAAACCATTGTCATCATCAAGTCTGCCAACACCAGTTACAAGGTAGTGGGCCCCTGTATGTACCTTTGGGCCTTGCCCTGACCTCTTGGGATGCTTAGAGTTTGTCCACTTCCCTTTATCTATCCTGTAACCAATTTTGTGTAAATCCCTCTTTCTGCGCTGATCCCCACCACAGGCTCCAGCTGTGAATTGGTGAGTGCTACCTTGTAAAAGCCTCTTTTTCCCGTTTTGTCAGGATGTGATTGGCAGTGACTGGCTCGCCTGGCAGCTGGACACACTGTTGAGGACAGCCTTCCAAGGGATTAATGTGGCATTCATAGACGTCTGGCAAATGACCTCCTGCCACTACAGCCCTGATGCCATCCACCCCAACCCAACCATCATCCGAAATGAGATTGATATAGTGCTTTCATTCGTCTGCCCTGTCTGACTGTCTTTTCCCCTTTGTGTCCATCAGTTCTTCCTAATGGCAAAAATCCCCATCTAGCCGAGTGCTACACAACCCTGGTGCTGGAGGACTGTAGTTCCTGCAGGCTTTTATTCTATCCAGGCACATAACAAACTAATTAAGCATACCATTGTCTTGATTTAAATGGCATGAGTAGCTTAAGGACAGCTGGAAAACCTGTGGAAATGAGGTCCTCTGAGACCAATGCTCTTTGTTGTTCCTGTCTCTCTTATTTTATGACAGTGTATTTTTTCTTGTAACTTGTATTCTTTTGCTAATGTCATGAGGAAGAATTTATAAAGTTTTTGGACAATGGACATCGGTTTGTAATGAAGGTCTGATAGCACTGCACAAATACGTCGAATCATATTCACGTCATAGATACACGATCACATATGCAGATGGTACTTTTTTATTGTTTCCTGTGTAGTTTAATAAAGCTGTACACCTCTATTTTCTCTTTTCACCTTTTCTTATTCACAGTCTGGCAGGTACACAAATTACACGTTTATACTAGCCCGGCTTCATCTACATATAAGGTGCAGGTGCCAATTCATCTTTAATGAGCAGGAAAACCTGTTTGAAAATGGCAGTAAAACGCCAATCCTACTACACAGGTTTGTGACCATTAACTGAGTGCACTGTGCATAGGCCTACACCACAAAGGAAATTCATGTAAAAAGACTGTTCATGAACCATTAAAAATGACAGCACATGTTCTTCAATACATGGTGGTGTACTATCTATAAGTGTACTGTCTACCCAGCCTCTTGAGTTGTAAATCATATTTTCCTTAAATGACGCTTTGACTCAGTTTGTTGTCTGTAAATATCAACGTCAATTGGCAATAATAATGATAATAATAACAAGAAAAAGAAGAAACACAAACAGATGTGAAGATACTTGTGACTAAAAACAGTTTTAAAACAAATCGCTGTCATGATTGATGTAGTCTGTGAGTAATTGTATATCGTATATTCAACCTACATACAAGGCAAACTTGCCATGTTGCCTCCTTACACATTGTATCCACTGCTGCCTCAGGAGACGAGGTAATTTGCTACTTACAATAGGGGTAAGATCAGTGACCATAGCAACAGCAACTATTTAACTTATCTAATTTCACAAAACTACATTACATTCATTTAGCAGAGGCAATTAGCCAGAGGGAGGGACCCAAGTTATATGAGTAACTCTGACAGAACTGGTGAAGCAAGTACAAGCAAGTGCATGCACAACACCATTTAAACATCAACACTTGTAGGCAACTTAACACAAAACAGCCATCTTAAAAATGGAAAGAGGCTCTTTTATTTCATAGCTCACAATTCAAAGGTGTATCACGGGGAAGCATTTGAGAATAAACTGTTCTTGTTTTCAGAGGTGCCAATTGTGAGATCCTGAGGACTGCATATCAGTATAGATTTCAACTTGTTCAACAGCTGAAGTCGCCTGAGATGTACTGGAAGTGTCAGCACTTCAGCTCCCTAGCTGTTGTTTTTGTGTTTCTCCCTGTCAGTCAGTGTCATCCATGTGCTTTTCTTTACGGATCCCATGTGTTCCAGCCCTGCCCCGCTCTCTGCCCTGTCCTAACCCACCTCATTTCCTGATCATCTCCACCTGCCCACCTGCATTCCATCTCTTTGGTAGCCCTGTCTTTCTCTACCCCAGAGCCATGTCTCTCTACATGGCTCTGGTCTACCCTGCTTGCCTCTGTCTTGGTGCCAAATTATAACAAGTGCCTACCTGTTTTGTAACTGCCTGATTAATCATTCGTGTGATTCCTGAGCTGCCTTTCGCCTGACTTCCAACTTCGTCCCTGCCCGCTGCCCTGCCTTGGTTGTCTGTTCTCCCTGCCTGTCTGGTTTTGACCCTGCCTATTCTGCCATTGCGAACCTGCCCAATGATTTCCCTTTCCAATAAAGTCTCCTGGAACCTGATTACACCTGGTCTGCGTGTGAGTTTATGCCTGTGCCCTGGCAGGAAGTGTACTGGAGGGATCCATGGTGTCACCTAAGGAAAAAAAAAGAATGTTTACTATAATGTTGCACTTGTACTTGTGATTTGGCAACTGGGGATTGATTGGAAAGGACTTCCACAAACTCAGAATCTTAAATCTTCAAATTAGGACTTTAAGTGAATTAATACCTAAAATGCATATGTTGCATCTGTTGCCACAAATATTTTGTATCCACCAACATCACTACGCCCCGCAACCATGGGGCAGCTGACTGTCCCATCTCATCAGGGTTGCTCCTCTCAAAAACTAATCCTGTCTGCATTGGTCCCTCAGTGGTGGAATGAACTCCCCGCACGGGACAGGGCAGAGGAATCACTGGCCATCTTCTGATGCAGACTGAAGACCCTCCTCTTCAGCCTGCCTCTCATTTCCACCTCAATCCCTGCCCCTAAAACCTGCTACTTGCAATACTTGATATTTATTTTATGTGTGGTATTGCTATGGGCTCGGGTTCTGTTGATGTAGTGATGTGATGTATGGTAGTATACTTGGTTTCCCTTGTCTAGTCAGGTTGCACAAGTTAACTTAGGATAGGGCCTGAATAGTGTTATCCTCACATTCACTGGTCTGGGACTGCTGTTAGCCCGATCTGACACTGTTGCTCATTCAACTTGAATGGATACACTTATGTTCTGTTGTGCTGAAAATCGCGTGAATAAGTATGTCTGCAAAATGAATGTAGCGTAACGTAAGGCATGCACTTTAAAGAAAAGGACTGCCGTCTTAAATGAAAGACAGATGTCAGACAAATGTGTTGATCATTGGTGATCGCTGTTTTGGGATATTAAGCCATGGTAAGCGTTTTCCTTGTAACAGGTGTCAATGGGGAGAAAAACGCTGAGATAACAACGATACTCCTAGGATTTCGGTTTTGATTTTTTGACAGGAGGAAGTGTTTCTGACATCTGAGAGAAATTTGGTGATCATTGATCGCAGTTTTGGAAAGCCACGTTAAGCGTTTTAGAATGTCCCAGCTTTTGTATGCCTTCAGGCTTTGCTTTGTGTATTTCCCCGGCGTCGAAATCAGGTAGGCTACATATAAATGTCAGGAAACCCGATTCCTGGCCACATGTAAATGTCCATGGACCACTAGTTCTTCGGTAGGTTGCAAGGATCACTGTCGAGTCCGACTGCCTTGAATTTAAGCAGATAATTGTTTGTTTTACTCCCGGCTTCGCAGTTTCCACTACTAAAGGCAGCCATGTTGCAGGATGTTTTGCCACTCAGTCCGATTGAGGGGGCGTATTCCGGCGAGAAGATTAGATTAGATTAGATTCAACTTTATTGTCATTACACATGTAACAAGTACAAGGCAACGAAATGCAGTTAGCATCTAACCAGAAGTGCAGTAAGCAGCAAGTGCAGAGAATATATTACAGTTATATGTATGTACAGTATGAGATCACTACTGTTTATTTATTTGTTTAAGGGTGAAATTAAGGTACCTGCTGGACTTATGTGGATGTGAGTAGTCTTATCAACAAAATGTAAAAAAGCACATTCTATTAAATCATTTTTATTGAATCTGAAACAAAGTGCTATTTGCATATGAAGCATGTCTACTGTGATTATAAGTTAAGAAATCTGGATTCATTCCACGGTGCCCATTATCCCAAAACATCACTGACTTTTTTCAAGACATTAGCAAAACAGTCATATTACATGCAAAAGCAAACTGACATAAAATAAAAGAAAAAGTAACATTACAAGAATAAGATGACCTGAGTTTTCTAATAAGACATCAAGGAGCATTGGTCTTAGAGGGCCTTATTTCAACAGATTTTCCAACTGTCTTTAAGATAGTCATGCCATTTAAATCATGACAATGGTATGCTTAATCAGTTTGTTATGTGCCTGAATAGAATAAAGGCCTGCAGGAACTACAGTCCTCCAGCACCAGCGTTGTGTAGCACTCGGCTAGATGGGGATTTTTGCCATTAGGAAGAACTGATGGACACAAAGGGGAAAAGACAGTCAGACAGGGCAGACGAATGAAAGCACTATATCAATCTCATTTCGGATGATGGTTGGGTTGGGGTGGATGGCATCAGGGCTGTAGTGGCAGGAGGTCATTTGCCAGACGTCTATGAATGCCACATTAATCCCTTGGAAGGCTGTCCTCAACAGTGTGTCCAGCTGCCAGGCGAGCCAGTCACTGCCAATCACATCCTGACAAAACGGGAAAAAGAGGCTTTTACAAGGTAGCACTCACCAATTCACAGCTGGAGCCTGTGGTAGGGATCAGCGCAGAAAGAGAGATTTACACAAAATTGGTTACAGGATAGATAAAGGGAAGTGGACAAACTCTAAGCATCCCAAGAGGTCAGGGCAAGGCCCAAAGGTACATACAGGGGCCCACTACCTTGTAACTGGTGTTGGCAGACTTGATGATGACAATGGTTTCAGGTGCCCGCTTCAGCAGTGCCAGGACAGATTGGCGGATCCTTGCCACACGGCGAGCGTAGAACTCCAGCGGGAAGGTAGTGAAATGTGCCCACAGGTTGAAGACAATGACAGTGCGGGGCCCACCAGCCAGGTCATCGATCTCATTGCTGATGTAATGCAGGTCAGCCATTGGAGATTTACGACTGCGCAAGGGTGGGCCGTGGGCCCTCCAGCGGAGGACTATGTTATTCCCCACATCCACAGCCATGAGGGGGCCTGCCTGTTCCTGGCTGTGGAGGTTCAAGCTTTTCATGGCTGGTGAGAGGGGGAAAGTCAACACTACAGATGTGAGGCAGAGAATGGAGAATCATCAGACCTTATACTGTACCTTAGACACTGATCAGGCCATTGTACTCTGCCCCCTTCCACCCCCCGAGCCATTTATCCATTAAGCCATTGAGCCATTAAGCCACTGCCATGAAACTATTTAAAGCTTTAAACCTGACAAAATCTCTTAGAGTTCTACTCATCTTGCCCTCATTCCTATTAAACTACCTATAGGGCTTGTCCTGTAGACCCTCACAATAGCAGTGATGTGGATGTCTTACTGGGCACAGCTTTTTCCAGATAATGGAACCACTGTCTCATGGTGGAGTCCCCCATCATGTAGATCTGTCTGTCTTTCAAACACTTTGCAACTGTCAGACTGTTATAGTGGCTACTGGCACACACAAGAGAGGTCCACACATCTCTCATGTAGAACCCTGCCGGAACTGGTGTTTGCAGACCACGTCTGCATTTTTCTGTTGCACCTGAAAGTGAAAAGAAGAAGAAAATAATAGTTATTACCACTGTCTAGCTACCAGCTGCCGTCATCTCATTGGATGATATGATCTTGCCTTGCTTATCTTGGGACAATGTCCTCATCTGACCGTTGGACGTTGGTCACACACAAAAAGCTGTTGAAAAGTGGATCTTGGCAGCATGAGAATAGTAACTATTCGAGTGCATATGTACACAGCCATTTGGGTAACACCAGAATGCTTTTTTGTCATTTATTTATTTATTCATGTATTGAATTATTTAATTAACAAATTAAAATCTAACTTTTGGTGAGTTTGGACCAACTTAGAGTCTCATGATATATTAATAAAACCTGTTTTACTCATCCCAAACCATATATTCACATTTTGTCCAAACCCCTTGCATAGCCATGTTATGTGTACAAGTGTACAAGTCAGCAGCTGCAGACTCCAGCTGCTCCAGTCCTTCAATATTATGTGATTACAGGCATATTTTTAACATCTGGTGAATTGTGTCTAGAGTGTCTTCATAGTTATAGAGTAAAAAATTATTATTCTTATTGCACCTACACCCTTCCCTGATGTTTACTACAACAGTACTGTGAAAGGTGTTTAGATTAACATAACTGGTTGACACACCCCTTTGCTCAGAATCTGCAGATGGGAGCATTGCAAGACTGGCACAAAGGCATCCACAGGCAAGATAAATTGACAGACAAAGAAATTATCAGTGTATAATGATCAGCATACAGACCTACAGTTTTATTGGAGGGGAGGATTATAATTTTGCTCTCTTTCCCTTTGATCCAAATATTAGTCAGTTTCCTGTGGAAGAGAGTGGATAAGTGTAATTTATGTCTGATAAATCCCCCCTACCCCCACCCCCATTACAATTCCCTTTTCCTTCTTCTTCCAACTGCTTCATACTTCCTCACTCTTCCAGTTTCTCAGCTCCCACCCCCAAGCCCCCCCAACCACACACACACACACACACTTTTTTCTCACGTTTGCATGAGTTTTGCTTCCAAAGGAGTAAGTTGTTTCCTGTAGCCCCCCATATGGTGATACACCAGGGCATCGCAGGGCAAAGTTTTGGGCGTCTTGCACAGCCACACCTCCCCTGTTCTGGGGTCCTGATACTCGCAGCAGCAGTTGCCTTTCCGGATGCGTTCCAGGCCGGCCCCGTCCCACTTCGCATTGCACTCCATTGTCTGTGTTTGCACAGTTCCGTTACTGTCAACTCCCACAAAGGTGCCGCCGAAGAAGACGCGGTCCGAGTCAGACTCCCGGTGCTTTTTTAGGACTTGCACCGCCTCGCTGGAGTGGATCATGCGCACAGCCACCCATGCCTCCCCAGCCCACGGCAGCAGGAAACGAACCGAGTAGGACCCGTTCTGGAGGTCTGTCACCTCTCCAAACACGCTGGCCTGGGCCGCAAAGCAGCAGGGAACACGAAACATGCGTGATATGAACATGCATAAGGCAATATAACATGGAAGATGTTTAGAAGTCGACCAAAAGAGAAAATGTTGAAATAAAGATGTTTTTTTTCCCCATTTCATATTTTCCTCAGTAATCAATGCAACAGTACAGGCAATGAAGCAATAACAGAGGATGAAGAGAAGATTGACACTTAAATGAAAAGAAAGTGGCAAGCACATATATTGCACACTTATTGAAGAAACAAAGAGTACCTTGAGTGTGGATGAGAAGAGTTTGGCTTGGAAGAAGTCACCTCCATACTGCTTAGGGTTCTGTTGGTAATCTCTTGCAACCACTGTGACGTACAGTTCCTCCCCTACTTGGTAACTCTTCTGCAGCCCAGGAATGTAGAAATATGTGTTGGATGGACTTGTGCTCATGGACAGATTTTTAACTGGTTGGCTTGGACCAGCCCAGCGGAGAGCATCCAGCATCTGGCGCCACTCCTGGGGGGCAATACCAATATCGGGCATGGTTTTGTTCATGGGAATGGTTTGTGGACCATTAGAAATTATGTGTTTGTTGGCATGAGTAGGCAGGGAAATTTTGTAGTGCCAGTCATCTTCTATCCAGTACCAGATCCCCTGTTATCATCATACAGGGAAAACATATTTATGTTATTATTTGCAATCCACTCTGCACAAGTCTCAAGGGATCTAGAACGTTTATGGATACTGTGATGAGGCTGAATCTATGATGTGTGGCTCATTTACATTAAAATTCACATTTAGTGGACTCCAGAGCGACTTACAAAAGTGTAAGCAAGAAGGTTAGGTTAAGGGCGGAGATGATAGTAAGTCATGTCACAATGCAAAAGTAATGGTCAAATTCTGTGTCATATTCTACAAAGTGCCTTTGTAGTTGCAAGAGAAAGTTTGAAGATGTAGCAAATGTGTTTCAGGACATAGCATGAACATTCAGTGTGCGGTGGAATATTCAGACTTTGGCGTTAGCTGAACCAAGATGTATTTTGAAGAGGTGAGTTTTCAGTTTGCAGTGGAAGATGGTAAGTGAGCCAGACACTGGGTGGGTGAGCTCAGACTTTTCAACTACAACTGTTGCATGGAAGAATTTACAACCCACAGAAGCAACCACAGTGTTTATATACATACATACATACATATATATATATATATATATATATATATATATATATATATATATATATATGTATATATGTAACTGTCTTACACTAGTTTACATTAGTCTCATCTTCAGTCAGTTATTTAAACAGTAGCCTACTCATTCGATGCTGTTGGAAGAGCTCTTAAAGATATCATACCAAAAGTCATCACCGGGTAGACCAGAGAAAAACGTCCGTGTCACCTTCCGCTCTACTTTTTTTCGTAGCGTAGGCTACTGTTTCACATTCGTATAGTTAAAAAAAATCAAATCCCAAACCCAAAGTTGTGGGTTTCAGAAGCTTAATTATAAACGATTAAAGATAGGGGTGCCACCGCTTGTTTAAAATTGTACTTCTATTTGCGTTTTAGCGATGTGTTACGGATACAGTGACGGAGCGACTGTGTAATATGGTGGCGCATGTGCTTGACTTCCTTTAGTTTGCTCGGCTGTTTTCAGGTTCTCACACTCACTGGTCTAGGAACGTTGTTAGGGCGGGTTGACACTTGCTCATTGACCTTGTGGGTACACTTCTGTTATGTTGCGGTATAAATCGCTCTGAATAAGAACGTCCTCTAACTGAATGTAATGAGAAGGGTATACCAGGAAGTAACCGTAACATTATAAATAGATAGCCTATATAAATACAAAACCATTATAAATAAAAACATTACAAACGTGAGATTTATGCGATAATAGTAGTTCTTTACTCAAATTACACTTTCTGTTCAACACAGCTCGATTCTCTATGCTCCTTCTGCCTTGCTGCATCTCTGAATACACCTTCAGCTGCTCCTTGCAGCTGGTATATCTTGCCATCATTTTATACTGTACTCTTTATACACTGCATTATGATAATTTGGTTTTAAAAGGTGCTGCATAAAAATGCGTGATTGTTTTTTGATAATTCAGTCTGAATGCAAGTGATATACTCACCAGGAAAGAAATGACCATCATGATCATCACAAACAAAAACCTCTGGTGCTCCTCAAACCTGTAGACTACAATTACACAAAATTTAAGTGGGCTGCTCGTCTCTCACAATTCAGTTCATCGCCATTATCATGTATGCTGTTTATACTGTGTTCCTTTAATGCATTTGGTTATTGTTATGTATGCACAATCATTTTCAGCCAAAAGCACCTGTTGAATGTATGCTTTAGAGCAGGGCTTACCACTGATTCTCCTGGAGGGCTACTATTGTGCGTGTTTCCTAGTTCTCTTTAGACAATAAGTGACATCAGGGATGGGAAAGTACACATGTTGGTTCACTAATACAGTAATTGGTTGAATCAGCTGTGTATCACAGGCAGGCTTGTATGTTAACCAGAGGCAAGGCTGGGCACCCATGTGGGAGTATTTTTGGGTGCCACTCAGTTGGTAACAGCTGAGTATCTATTAGTTAAGTTAATTTTGTCTCACAGTAACATGGGTATCTAAAACTGAGATTCCAAGTTGCAAATCATGGATGAACATCATTGACGTCAAGGACACATTTTTTTCCAGTTACTATTAACAGCAGTCACTATGTAAGTATCATAGCAGCATGTTTACCATCTTACACAGCCCAATATTGAATGCTAGCTAGCCAACAAGTAACGAACGTTTATTGTTAATGTTAACTGTGATATTGTAGTTACTATGTTTTTGCCCAGTGTCATCTGTTTGCACAAATAATAATGGGACAGAACATTTACCTCACTGCAAAGGAATGCGTCAGGACTGCTCACTCCAGTCTCAATTGACTGTATTTACAATAGTACCTCTTGCCACAGCGTGTCAGTGCTCCCGCCTCCTAGCCTTGCGCTTTTGGTTTTTTTTTCCTTTTTCCCTTGTGTTTCTGCCCGGCCCTTCTCTCCGCCCTGTCTCCGCCTGATTACCTGCGCACCTGCATCTCATCCCCTCGTCGGTCTGTCCCTTTATATGCCCTGCTCGCTGTGCAGTCTTTGCTAGTTCGTCACAGTGTTTTTCGCCTGTTTCGTCCCCGCGTTATCTTTGTTCGCTGTTTTTGTGATTTCGACCTGCCTGTTTTTGACTCCGTTTTTTGCCTGCCACTTTGCTTTGTTCGCCTGATCGTGCCCTCCCGTTTTCCGACCCTGCCCGTTCTGACTTTCCCGTTTTTGGATTTGCCCTCGGACTGCCTCTCTGGTTTTGACCCTGCCTGTGTCCTGGTTTTTGATTCTGCCGTGTGTTTCTCTGCCCTCGCGTTTTTTGGGTCTGCGACTGAGTCCTAGCCTGTGCTGCCTGACACAGCGTTATACAATAGCCAACAATTGAGGGGCATAGTCAGAAGAAAAGTCGAACAAAACATCTCACTCTAATTATATGTCTCAGGTCATGCTATGTCTGTGTCTCCTGCTGCCTCACCTCTTGGCAAAGTTGTGGAAACTTCTGGTTAGCCAAATCAGCTAAATTTAAATAAAAATATATATTGTCCCAACTGTATCTTGATATTACCCTTTCTTACCCCTACCCTTCAAGGTTACAGATTTAATTTTTTAACAGTTTAATTTTCTGGATGTACATGTGACTTGACAAATTTTATCAGCTGTTTAAATTTCACCTAGACTCCTGCTACTCTTTATTACATGTAATGTTCATATTCATGAAACATGTGAAGTATTCACTAAATTCATATTTCATAAATATGTGGAATACTCATTAAGTTCGTATTTGATGCCCATTACAGTCTATGAGGTGCTGCGGTCTCTCACTGGAAGAAACGTATACACCCTCATATACTCAGTGAATCAGGGATGCATTATTTCCTGAAACTGTAAAAAATGAAAATACACCCTATGCGATTCTATTTAAAAATTCTACAGGATATTGCAGCTTTTTTGTCTCAGGTTCATTGCCTCCAACCCCAGCAATGCTTCAGTCCAGGTAACATCATTTCCTTGTCTGGGCTTAACTCCTCATATTTGTGCTCTCTGAAGACATATGTTGCACTCATGTAATTTTTTTCTTTTTGTATACGTCTGTATATGTATGTGAGTTAATTCAAAATGAATGCCACCTAAATTCTAAATGAATACTACCTCAAAACTGTAAATGGAATGTTTTCTCTTTTTTATTGATGAAAGCCATAAAGTAGCTATTTAAAAACTTACATTTTCTCTAAATCTTAAAATTCCAGATCTGTTTAAATCAGGGAAGAGATGTTAAACCTTTGTGTCAAATGTTCCATACTCTTTAGAAATCCTTTGTGAGCACAAACATAAAATGAACTAACATAATTCACAGTCTATACATATGCTATGCAAGAATGCTTTTTGTACTTACTTCCCATTGCTGCACATCAAAGGTCTTCTTCGCCTATATTGTCTGTTCTCGAGAATACATCTAAAATGTTTTTGAAAATTAGGACATAGAGAAGAAGCTGTGTGCAGCCAGTACACTTTTCTAAGACAGAGGTTTCATAAATCCCTTCATCCAAACGTTGTCAAGGCATGGAATGTCACAACCAAACCTGTCATACAACAAACTGGTTTACTTTTACAAAAAGACAAAACATCTCTCTCAAACAAAGAGTATGGGCTAAGCTGCTGAGTTTTGTATGTATTGTTGATTTTTTAAAAATATTGTCAGTCATGCCATAAAGTGAATAATTAAAACAGACCAGTTTTGAAGTAATTAAGTCGCTGATATGGGGGTTTTTGTGAATAAATGGCAGATGGGCTCAGGCAAACAAAAATAAACACCACAGCCCCAAATGGTGTGACTGAGCTGAGGCTTGGCTTCCTTTGTGCTCAAATAATCAAAAGACAGAGCTCAGTCAGAGGTCACACTGGAATGAGTCTTAATCTTTAATTTAATTAAATTTAATCTGTAATGAGTTCAATGATTGGTGATTTTATTACTTCAAGACTGGAGTGTTGTAAAAAAATACTTTATGGTACACAATTCAACACAACACAATTCAGGAGCCAAGCCCACACTCTCTACATGTGAGAAAAGTTTAGTATAGTTTTTGCCAGTCCTCTTTTTCTTGTTTAGTGCTATTTTTTTTTTTCCACCCAAGGCTCATTATTCAGATAGATTATAGAATAATACATTTGGATGATTTACACAGTCTATACAAAATTTTATGTAGTCTGTTACAGCATAGAAAAATTTTTCAAGATTATCACATTTTTTGATAAAGATGTCTCATACTGTACACTGAAAGCATCCATTAAGGCACACATGAGATTCATTAGTCCTGTAGTTCAGTCTGAATAGTTTTCAGTTGAAGTTTGCTAGACTTCGTTTGCTGGACTTTTACTGATCTGAGGAGGCCCCCTAGAGGAGACTTTGAGTAGCTTTTATAAGCCTCCCTGATACTGCCATGGTGAAAATCAAGAATCCTTTCTTTCCTCATCGGACAGTTGATATGCTGATAAAAGTTGTTGTTGAGCATCTGTTCAAATTCCCTGCTGTGAACTGTGGGTGATGTTTTCCTTTTCAATCACCGATGCATAATAATTTTATATGGTCTTTGTGATATCCTGCATGTTTCGTGTTCCCTGCTGCTTTGTGGTCCAGGCCAGCGTGTTTGGAGAGGTGACAGACCTCCAGAACGGGTCCTACTCAGTCCGTTTCCTGCTGCCGTGGGCTGGGGTGGCTGTGCGCATGATCCACTCCAGCGAGGCGGTGCAAGTCCTAAAAAAGCACCGGGAGTCCGACTCGGACCGCGTCGAGGGAGTTGACAGCAACGGAACTGTGCAAAGAGCGACATTGGAGTGCAATGTGAAGTGGGACGGAGTCGGCCTGGAACGCATCCGGAAAGGCTGCTGCGAGTATGCCCTGTGTGTGTTTTCTTCTGATTAGTCCTTATTAAAGCCCCCCCACTGATTCATTACGTGGCATTTCCTTATGTTTTGGCTTTTGAATTACTTCTCTGGTTATTGCAACTCAGGGAGTTATTGGCCGTAGCAAATAACATTAAATATCTTTAAGCATATTAGCATCACAGACATACCATTTAAAGGGAAAAGCTACATTCTTATGAAGTTTCACTTATGATTTTTAAAATGTACAGATCAGAAGGATTAGCTTTTTTTTGGAGAGAGCTGACATATCTGTTCAGACCAGGAGATACAAGGATTGTGTTCACATTAGCCTGGCCCTAACAAGGTTTTTGTCCTGTCTGAAGTACCTTCCAGGTATAGCTTAGCCTGTATGGAAAGTGTTGGTTCAGACTCATTTCCTATACTGATACTCAATGGACATAAAGGAAGTAGACATAAGTTTTGGCAGGCCAAGCATCAAATGTGCTTGAAAACTATTGTTAATAACAGATATTATGGTCACTAAATTTGTCACGATTGAAACTTTGGCGCTTAATGTTAAAGTTAATGTGATGGTAGCCAAAACCACTGACATTTTCTATTTGGAAAAACTGATTTTGGTTAAACCTGATATTTATGTCTGATAATACATTTTGGTCATAGATGTAGATAGAATACATATCTATGGCTTAGTGTGGCAGTTGACCAAATAAGACAGTCTGCCTAACCTACAGTGGCTCTCCATTTTGGCGTCATGGTCTGGTTTTGAAGCAGCTGCCAAAAAGGAAAAAGGAATCATTGCTCATCCTGGTTACAGGTTATTTTGTGATGCAACAATTGTAAGAGCACATTGCTCCTATCAGATATCTTTAGCATAAAAACGAAGATCACTGGTGTATGGCAGGGGAGACACCTTTTTAAATTGCATATACAACCGTAATTATACTTTATTTTTAAGAAAGGCTGTAAATATAATAATATGCCATCTCTTCTTTGAAGGCAGTATCATGATTTTGATCATATCACTTGTGTGCGTGTGCTGGTGCGATCGCTTAGCTCATGGTCGCCAATATGAGCACATTGTATTTCAACATTCAAGTATTTCCTGATGCCTTCCATGACTTGAGTGACTCAGCGGTGTATTGTAGTCTCCACAAAAACAACAAAAAATTAGCCCACACACACTTCACAAAAAAAAAAAACTTAAACAAACCAAGTACAAAGTGACGTTACTTAACGTTTTAAGTACGTATTCTCTATTAACGTGCTTACACAGATGTTTGCCATTAAAAACACTGGTATCGAAATGAAACCCAGTTACACAACAATTTGGAGGACATAATCGCACACAAATTGTACAAGCGCTATTCCAAAGCAAGCCTATTTTGCCAGTGTTAATACTGATTAACTTAACTACTACTGATTAACGTGTGTACGGTGAAAATACTTTGCGCAAACCGGGATGGTATAGCATCCGCCAAATCGTGGGTTGGCGGGGTATACCCCATACATTCTATTATATATATATCTGTATATGTAGAATGGGAAATAAATTCCGTTTTAGCAGATCGCATCACTTCCTGTTGACCACTGGCACAGATGACCGTGGTCGTAGAAAACCCGGCCCCCTTCGCCCAGGATAGACGTTGCTATACCGACAGCGTTGGATAGATGGCGCTGTAGTTTGTGTCGGCGTTGTTCCTAGGTGTCGAGGCTGTTCACGTCTCCGCTTTGTGTTAGCAACAAGAAAGGGAAGACAACAAGCTAGCAAACATTATCAGTCATCGCCGCAAATTGTAGCTGGTTGTTGTTTGTTAATTTGTTTGAGAAAACGCAAGGCAAGAAAGCACTTTAAAATCATAATCTAGATAATTTGCAATGCGAGATTGCGGCCGTTCCTCGTTTTGTCATGCATTCGTTTCAAGCTGGCTACAATTTAATGACATGCTATTTTTATTGACATTGTATTAGAGTAGGGAGAAAAAAAACTTGCAGGCCGCGAAAAATCCTCGAGCTGGAGTATAAATTAACGCTGCAGAAAAGCACCAAGACAGGCGCTGAAATCGACCAGAAAAAAATCGTTAGTTACATGCTCAGATTATTCATGTTTGGTTAACGGTAGCTCGACTAGCTAACTAGCTCGGATATGAAGACTCGGGAATTGGTGAGTACTGTAACTGTTATGTGTGTGGGCGATCGTTTAGAGTCTTTTCTGCTAGCGCATTGACGTTATTTGCATGCTACTTTGCGCAAATAATACAATGTTAAAATATAAAATTACCTAACTAAGTAGCTAGTCAGCTAGGCTGTTGTACAAGATATGCATTAGCTGCACAGGGGGCTAGCTAGCTGCAGTAATGTTAGCTGGTCGCCAGCGTCAGGAAAAATTCATCGCATAGCAAGCGAGCTGATCTTGAACAGTCAGCTTGCTTGATAATGACATTTTACGAGGACCCTTAGTTGGCAAACTAGACAGCAAACGTTAGATGGATATGCCAGCCATAATGTGGAGTTGGCCAGCTAAAGCTAGCTGCATCATAGCTAACTGGCCAGCTAGATCAGGGCTGACTGGAAAATCTTTACAAAGTCAGTAATGTCGGAATACTTCTATTTTGTATTTAGGTAGTTAGCCAGTGAACTAAATCAGCCACCAACACCCGATTAAAATAAATGAACCGAACAGCTGGCTAACGTTACCCACCAAAGCAACGATATCAGGAGTCTATATACACAAACGACCCTAGTTATGTGGATAGCTAGTTACATGTTGGACCCAATTGGTTGTCTTATGAAAATGGCATATAACTAGCTACCTTGTTGATTAATTCAATAGATCTGAATATGATGCTCATGGTTATTGGCCTCGTTGCTACATGTACAGTAAAGTGATATTCCAATACATGCTTCTGCGAACTAGCTAGCTGTTTACAGTTGTTTAGCTGCCTAGGTAGCTACATTCAAGCGTCATTGACGGCCAGTCCTCATGGTGTCCAGCATCCAAACGCTGCCAGTTGAAAAGCCTCCATCTGAACCGTGGAGGTGGTCAGTTTTGCGAATGCCTCGCTTTGAATCCCATTCTAGCTTATACGTTAAGGTCAGGGTAGTGCTACAACAGAATGCAAAAGAAAAGCCAAATATACTCTAAAATTTGAAAACATTGTCCTTCTGTGGAACATAAGAGCAGACCGCAGTTTAAACTGCTGGGTCGGGCTTGGACTAAATCAGCTAGGCTTGTCTGTGTATATACAAGGTAGGCTAAGATCAGTTCACTTAGCTAGCCTGTCAGTGGACTGAATTAGTTCAAAAACTGATTTAGTCCCAGTCCAAGTGATTTCGCTGAAAAATTAAGTCCTGTCTTCAATTTTTCAGAAGAATATTAAATTATTATGTTGTATTATTATGTTATGTGTGTCTTGAAATGAGCCTAATAAGGCATAAAGCAAGATTGTCCCTCAAGTTCCTGCTTCCCTGGCACAGCTGGAGACAATATAGGTTAGAAGATGCATCATATTGAAACGGAAAACAAAGTGTCATTGTGCCAGAGGCAGTTTGCATAGTTGGGTAACTAGTGTGTGTGCTAACATGACTCTGACAGTTTGATAGGTGTCATCAGTTGTCATTAGTCAAGTAGTATGGAATCTCTCTAAATCATTACTTTGACCAGCAGCCAAAGGAGTAACCGACAAGAATTTTCCTGTCTCGTGTCTTTCGCTCACTTCAGTGTTATTCTGTGACATTGTTCACTAATGACTGTTCAACAGGAACCAGGGCCGATATGTCTGTTTTCCCTTGTCTCTAAGGTGTCTGGCTTGTGAGTCAGTCCAGTGAGTGTCGTCTCCTCCCCCTCTCCTGCCTTCCCTGGCCGAGGGAGAGATGGCGGCCTCCCCTCCCGTCCTGGTGGTGGCGCTGCTGTTGGCCTGGACCGTCGGGAGCTGGGCAGGGGATTGTAAGGGCCACAGGCAGGTGCTGAGGGGCCCCCCAGGATATGTCACAGACGGGCCCGGCAACTACTCCGTCAACGGGAACTGCGAGTGGCTTATCAAGGGTGAGGTGTTGAGAAACCCTGCTTTGAGGTGTGGTGAACACGGGACGCTCCCCTTGGCGGACTGTCACTGCCCAACCATCATTACATTACATTACATTTTGGCATTTAGCAGGCGCTCTTTCCCAGAGCAGCTTATATAGGTAACATTTTTTAACATGTTAACTCTTCATACAGCTGGATATTTACTGAGGCTGTTCTGGGTTATGTACCTTGCCCAAGGGTACAACAGCGGTGCCCCAGTGGGGAATCGAACCATCAGCCTTTCGGTTACGAGTCCTGCTTAGTACCACTATGCTACACTGCTGTCCATCAGAGAGCTATTATTTTATTGTATTGCAAGTTGTCGGGGGTTAGCTTTTTCTTTTGAAATGTGCAATAGGGCAATAGGGGCAGAAGTGTGGCGTAGCTGTTAAGCAGCAGGGCTTGCAACTGAAAGGATGCTGGTTCGATTCCCCACTGGGGCACTGCTGCTGTACCCTTGGGCAAGGTACTTAACCCACTTAACCTCAGTAAATATTCAGCTGTATAAATGGCTAACATGTAAGGTTGTGACCTATGTAAATCACTCGGGATGACAGCGTCTGCTAAATGACAGTAATGTAATGTGCAGAGGCCGCAGCAGTTATGGGCAAGGGAGGGCATCTGCAAAGCAAACCTAAATGTAAATGTCTGTTGTGTACCTCAGTGGCTGATAGGCACTGAACTGCAGAAATCCTCCTTCATCCCACAGGTTGGCTAATCTCTTCATCTCTCTCTCTCACGTTGTCTCTCAGCCCCTAGCAGCAGCTACAGTATCGTTCTGAACTTCACTTTCATGGAGACGGAATGCACATACGACTACCTGTTTGTCTATGATGGAGACTCCTACGACAGCCCCCTGCTGGCCAGTCTGACTGGCACGACCTTGCCACAGCCCATAGAGGCCAAGTCAGGCAAGGTAATGGCACAGCGGCACAGCCGTGGACACCAGCACCCGGAGAGTCACACTGCGACAGGCTCAGCTAAAGCCTGCTTAGATATTTCATATTGCACATCTGCACTACACAATAATGATTCAAGAACTTGAATCAAGAATGATTGTGTAGATCCACAGAAGTGTGTGCTCACCCTTAAAATGGTACAGGAATGGATCCTTGCTGACTAGTGTCTGAAAAGAGGGGTGTCGTTGCTCTGATTTTCTGTAAAACAGTGTAGCTTCCTGTGTGTTGTAAAGAGAGTTAAGTTCAAAGGAGGGCCCCTGTTTCTTTCCTCCCACGCTTAATTCCTCCATCTTCCCTAGATGCTGCTCCATCTCTTCAGCGACGCCAACTACAACCTGCTGGGCTTCAACGCCACCTACACGTTCTCTGTGTGCCCGGGAGACTGCGGGGGTCATGGCCGCTGTGACACGGCCTCAGCCCGCTGCCTGTGTCACCTGGGCTGGGGGGGGCCGGACTGCACCACCCCGCTCTGTTCCCAGGCCTGCGCCCTGCATGGCGCCTGTGACGCGGTGAGGAACGAGAGCGTGTGACGCTGATCCTGACCTGAGGATCCAGCCAGTGAACAGCGGATTTATTCAGTGTTGTGCTAGTTCTTGTTGTTTTACCCACTGTGTGGTCAGACACATTCTTATCCGTTGATGCTGAACACAGTCCAGTGTTGGCTTGAAGCAAATGATAGCTCTATAGAGATGGCCTCAGTTGAATTTACACATTGAGAATGATAGTAAATTTTGTCACAGCTGGAATGGGTTAATGTACTGAAGGTGGCTGTTTTCTGAAGGTGACGTGTGCCTTGGAATGGGTTAATGTACTGAAGGTGGCTGTTTTCTGAAGGTGACGTGTGCCCTGGAATGGGTTAATGTACTGAAGGTGGCTGTTTTCTGAAGGTGACGTGTGCCCTGATGGTGCTGTTCTTTTCTCCTCAGAAAGGGGAGCGTTGTCTCTGCAGCTCTGGCTTCGTGGGGCGGAGTTGCCAGCTTGGTCTCCGTGACGACAGTGGGGCAGGGCAGTGGTGGGAGGTGAGCGGGGGCGATGCGCAGATGCCCCCCCGCACTGCTGCTGCTGGGGTGTACCTCCCCTCCGCTGGAGCAATGTACCTGTTCGGAGGTGAGAAGGGGGTTCTTCTCGTCTTCTCTTGACTGCTGCTGGCCAGTGGCCTTACCGTAATGTTCATTAGTTTCTGACTTCATATGGATGAGTACACTGGTGTTCTTGGTCCTTTGTTGCTGCCATGGCAAAAAAATGGAACTCAGTTTGTCTGTGGGTGTGTGCACCTGTGTGCTTGCCTGTATGTGCATGCATGCATTCGTATCTCTGTTTTAAATATTTTCTGTTTTCGTTGAACAGGTCACTGTTTTTACTTGATAACTGGCCAGATGTCTGAAACTTATAGAATTTAAGGGCTGTAGTACGGTGTAATGCCCAGAGCACTGGAGTGGGTTTGAATCCAAGAGAGGCATTGTTTTGCATAAAGGTGTAGGACCTCTCTTGTTCTAGTGGAGGTCCTTGTTAAAACATACTATATGTGTGAACAAATACACATTTAAGAACATGTGTGAAGAATAGGTTGTAAAATTGTTTAGTTTTTAAAAAGCTGTGAAATGATCTGGTTGTGGGTGTTATCTTGATATGTTTAATATGTTTTATGGAATGAAAATGTAGTGCAGTGTTGCATAGTGGTATGGAGCAGGGCTCGTAACCAAAAGTTTGCTGGTTCAACTCCCGCAAGGGCACTGCTTTTGTAACCTTAGGCAAGGTACCTAGCCCTAACATTGCCTCAGTAACTATATAGCTGTATAAGTGGATAAAACCTAACCTAACCTATGTAAATGTAACCTGTATGTAAGTTGCTGTGGAGAAGAGCATCCACTAAATGACAGTAATGTCTGTCTTGTGTCTCAGGGTTTGATCTGAACAAAGCTCTCGGGGACCTGGTGAAGTACAACTTCTCAACCAACCAGTGGGAGCAGAGATCACATGCATTCAGTCCGGTGAGGCTTCACAGCTGTGTGTCAAATCCAGCTCTCTGTCTGCTGTGTGTCAAATCCAGCTCTCTGCACATCTCTCATTGTGCTGTAGTGCTGTCCCTTTTCATTCAGTATAAACGAATTGACCTCCATTGGAGAATATGGTTAACATCTTTACAATGAACACCACAGTGAATAATAAGAAAGATAAGAAAAAAGATAAGAAAACCTGTTGCATACTGTTTCATTTTATTTTTGCTCAAGCAAAATTGGAAGGCCAGAACAGCAAGGAAGTCTGTGATTTTATTGCAGTGATGAGACTGATCATCACTTCTCTTTTACAGCTAAAGTTTGTTTTTTCACCTAAATAACAATTTAATTATTTAACAATAATTAACAGTGAAGTCTGTAAAATAGATGAGTTATGAAATTGTCATGACATGCTAACTGAAGAAGTTTTGTTAAATGTTTTTTTGTTTGTTTTATTGTGGTTTTGGTTAGACAGTGAATGTTTTTTTTTATTGTTCTTTGTTTAAAAAGTCAGTTAAATGAGCAGTTGTTGTGACGTCAGTCTCTCATTCTCTTTCTCTCTCTGTTGCTCTCGTGTTGTCTCTCAGGCGGCTCGTCACTCTCACACGGCCATGGAGTGGCAGGGGACCATGGTAATCTTTGGGGGAGAGCTGGCTGACGGCTCTCTGGCCAGTGACGTCTGGATGTACCGCCCCCTGGAGGACAGCTGGCAGCAGCTCGGCCAGTCCGACTCACTCGGAGCACCAAGGCTGGCCAATCATGCAGCTGCCATCGTGGACAATTACCTTTATGTGTTTGGGGGTAAATATGTTGGAGTTTTTTTCTTTTCATTGCGCTCAGGTATGTTGGAAGGGAAAGGGTTATAGTAATCCAGGGGGCAGCAGTGTAGTGTAGTGGTAAGGGGCAGGGCTGGTTCAATTCCATGCTGGGGCACTGCTGCTATGCCCTTGGGCAAGGTACTTAACCTGCAATTGCTTCAGTAAATGTCCAGTTGCATAAACAGTTGAAATTGTAAGACACTCTGCATAAGAGTGTCTGCTAAATGACAATAATGCAGCGTAATGTAATCCTGAACCCCTGTGTGTGTTTCCTGCAGGACGTACAGAGGAGGACATGTTTTCTTCGTCTCTGTATCGATTTCGATTGAGGGAGCCTCTGTGGGAGCTGGTCCGGCCCTCTGGGGGGAAACCGCCTGCTACAGCGGGACACTCCATGGTCTTTCACGCCCCGTCCCGAACACTGCTGGTCTACGGGGGGCACAGACCCACCACTGCCAGGTAAGGCTGTAGTGACCCTGGCGCTGACAAAATGGAGGCTGTGCCGCAGCGTGTGTGCGTGTGTGCGTGTGTGCGTGAGTGTGTGTGTGTTTTTTAGAGCTGGTGTTAAGTCGCTGGTAGACTGTGTTTTATAGGGGAGCAGATCGCAAAGCCTTTACCAGGAGAAGTACCCCATATCTTTTGTTAATACCCGGTGAATATGCGAGATTTATAGTAAAATATTCTCTCAATGGGTTGGGTCTCCCCAAAAGGAAGAGTCAAGACCCCCTCTCCCCCCGTACACCGAAAAGACTTGCTTAAGAGAGATGATTTGTCATGGTGTGGGAAAGTGGGCGTGTGCTGCGGTGCGATTGGTCGGCCAGTCAGTCCCGCCCTCCCTCTCCTCAGGTTCAGCGTGCGCGTGAACTCAACCGACGCGTTCCACGTGGATCGCCGCTTCTGGACCTCCTTCCGGTCCCGCTTCCCCGCCAGCGGCCCCCGAGAGAGGGCCTTCCACTCCGCCACCATCATCGGCAACTACATGGTGGTGTATGGTGAGTGGCGCAGTTCGCGGGGCATGTGTAATCTAGTGACTGTGGTGGAAGTGTGTGTACTTGGTTTCCCTTAGTGTCTAGGGTGTTTAGTCAAGTTGCACATGTTAATTTACGGAAGTGCTTGATCAGTGTTATGTTCACACTCACTGAGTGTGTTTAGCCTGGTCTGACACTGTTGCTCATTCAGCTTGAATGGATACGCTTCTGTTCTTTTGTATCTTAAGTCACTCTGGATTAGAGCGTCTGCTAAATGAATGTAATGTAATGTAATATGTCTTGGGGTTAGGCTGGGTCAGCCAAGAGGAGTGTGATGCCCAAGTGATTTTATTTCTGCTTTTTTTAATCTCATCACCCCCTCTTCTACGATCTTATTTTGTTCCTTCTCGCCTCTTCCTTCCTGCCAACACCTCTCTCTCCATTTATCTCTCTCTCTTTCTCTCTCTCTCACACACACAGGAGGCAATGTTCACATCCACTACCAGGAGGAGAAGTGCTACGACGAGGAGATCTTCTTCTACCACCTGGGCTGTCACCAGTGGGTCAGTGCAGGAGAGAGCCTCGTTCACAGTGAGTTGAAGTACTGACCCCGTGAACAGAGAGAAAGAACAGATAGGAATGGGAGAGATGGGGAGAGTCTGAGCACAGAGAGGAAGAGAATAAAGAGTCTAAACTATGACCTTGTTTGCATGAGGGTGAAGAAGGGTCAGAGAGAGATAGATAGAGAGAGTGTCTTCCTTTGACATGGATGGCAAGAAAGATGCACTGCTATAGTGAAGTCGGCTTTGTTGTTCTGTACTGGTAGTACTGAGAACAGACAGGTTCTTGGACTGACTGGCTTAGTTTAGTGGAGGTACAGACTGCAGAACTCCTGTGTTGTGTAGATGTTAGCCTGTGCATTGGGTGTTTTTGACGCGGTTGCCTTTTCGTCTCTACCTCAGGAGGGGAAACTGTGAGAGGACGCTACTCCCATGTTGCCGCGGTGATGGAGGGGCGCGTGCTGCTGGTTGCTGGGGGTTACAGTGGGGTTGCCCGGGGAGACCTGGTTGCTTACAAGGTTCCGCTGTTTGTCAGCAGTGACCCAGGAGACAGGGTAAGTGAGAGGGAGGGAGTGGATACGAAAGGGAAGTCGGAGAGAGACAGGTGGAAGAAAGGGAAGACGATCAGACCTTGGAAGGGACGGGAGAGAGTGCAGAGTGTACCATGCAGAAATGGGGAAATCACATTGAGGAGAAAAAGGATGTAGTGTTTTCATGGAGATGTATTACAGAATAAAGTGTGCATTTACAGGTTTAAATGTTGTGTGGATATATTGGCTGCTGTGTAGTGTGTGTATTGTGTAGAGCATTGTGTGTATTAAGTGTGTGTGACCTGCTGTGCATTGAGTGGTATTAAGTGAGTGTGTCTGCTTATGGTGTGTAACTGTGACGTTGAGTTAAAAGATACAGTGCGTTATGATGTTGTGTATCAGTGACAGTGTTAAAGGATACTATTTGTTGTGGTGTGTAACTGATTTTTGCGAGGCACAGTGTGTTATGATTGTGTTTACCTGTGACATTGTGTTAAAGGATACAGTATGTTACAGTGTGTTATGCTGGTGTGTAAGTGTGATTTTTACAGGATACAGTGTGTTATGCTGCTGTGTAAGTGTGATTTTTACAGGATGCAGTGTGTTATGCTGGTGTGTAAGTGTGATTTTTACAGGATGCAGTGTGTTATGCTGGTGTGTAACTGTGATCTTGTTACAGGATGCAGTGTGTTATGTTGGTGTGTGACTGTGATCTTGTTACAGGATGCAGTGTGTTATGCTGGTGTGTAACTGTGATCTTGTTACAGGATGCAGTGTGTTATGTTGGTGTGTGACTGTGATCTTGTTGCAGGATACAGTGTGTTATGCTGGTGTGTAAGTGTGATTTTTACAGGATGCAGTGTGTTATGCTGGTGTGTAAGTGTGATTTTTACAGGATGCAGTGTGTTATGCTGGTGTGTAACTGTGATCTTGTTACAGGATGCAGTGTGTTATGTTGGTGTGTGACTGTGATCTTGTTACAGGATGCAGTGTGTTATGCTGGTGTGTAACTGTGATCTTGTTACAGGATGCAGTGTGTTATGTTGGTGTGTGACTGTGATCTTGTTGCAGGATGCAGTGTGTTATGCTGGTGTGTAACTGTGATCTTGTTACAGGATGCAGTGTGTTATGCTGGTGTGTAACTGTGATCTTGTTACAGGATGCAGTGTGTTATGTTGGTGTGTGACTGTGATCTTGTTGCAGGATGCAGTGTGTTATGCTGGTGTGTAACTGTGATCTTGTTACAGGATGCAGTGTGTGCGGAGGCTCCGGATGAGAGCTGGTGCCTGAAGAACCCAGAATGCAGCTGGTGTGAGGGACGGTGTCGGGAATATCAGCCTCTCAACCCGGTAGTTCCTCCTGCCTCTTACCTTTGGTTTCCTGTCTAATTTATCATGACAGCTCATGACACAGTATGTAGCTTTTTCTTTGACTGAAGTCCCTGCTCTCTCCTCAGTGTGGCAGCACTGGGTGTCTTGGCCTGGCCAGGTTCCTGTCAGACTGCCAGTCCTGTCTGGTGTTCAGCGGGGTGCCGGGCTCTCTCCCCCAAGCCCCCGGAGATTTCGGCTGGTGTGTGCAGAACGAGTCCTGCTTACCTGTGTCAGGTGAGACATAGAGAGTAGAGGGGAGGTGTACACAAAAGCAAAAGGTAATATTGGGTGAAAAGACAATAGCCAGCACGTAGTATGAAGGAAGTAAGTTTTTCCATCGCAGAATTATTGCCACTTCTGTGTGGGTTTCGGGAAATGAATGTCAGTAATGAGAAGCTCTCCCCTCTGCCTTCCCCCGTGTCCCGTCAGAGCGGAGTGCGTGCCGTGTGGACCAGATCTCAGGGGCGTACGGCTGGTGGGGGGAGCGCACCCGTTTCCTCAACTCCCTCCACTCCTGTCGCACTGAGAACTATGTCCCGGGACTGCACCTGCTCACCTTCCAGCACCCCCGCAACGACTCTCAGCCCGACAAGGTACAGCGCCACCGCGCCTACACCCTCCGCCTTCTCTTCTTTCTCTCCGCCGCAGTGTGTACAGGTGCCAGTCCCTCTTCTGTCCACCTGTCGCTCTTCTGTCGTAGCTCTTTGACATCCTCTCTCTGCCCGTTTCTCCCTCTGTCCTCAGTTCTGAGGTGAGGTGTGTCTGCGTGCTTTCTTTTCCAGTTTCTGTCTTACTCTGTCTCTGTCTCTCTGAGTCTGGGGGTTTTTATTTTGAAGAGGACAGAGGATGTAATTTTCTCTGGTTTTCATGCAAAGTGTGCCCTCCCTCTCCCGCCCGTGGGAAGAACACGGGTGCCCCTCTCCTCACACTTTTTCCCGACCCCTGCCCTGCAGGTCTCAATCCTGAGGAGCACGTCCATCACACTCAACCCCTCCACGGAGATGGATGTCACCCTGCAGTTTCGGGGCTTTATCCACCCCCTGTGGGGTGCCCCTCCGCCCGCACCGCCCCCACAGGAGACTGTCTCCATGTGGGCCCGAATTCAGAGGCTCCACTTCACCGCCCGTATGGCCGCCGGGCCCAACTCCCTGCAGCTGGTGAGAGAGTGATGCAAATAAGGGAACACAGCCAGACACAAAGACACAGACAGACAGACAGGCACAAACAGACAGACAGACAGACGGACAGGCACAAACAGACAGGCAGCCAGGTACAAATAGGCTCATAAACTGACCAACAAAGAGGTCAACGAACAGACCAACAAACACACAGCCAGACACGGACAGAGTCAGTCAGCCTAGACAATGACTGAAGCATTTAAACCAGCACGCTATGAAGCTTTTTTTTCCTCTGCCCCGCCCCAGTCGGAGGTGGTGGGCCGCTGGGCAGCTCAGCAGGAGAAGGAAAGCCGTCTCCTGGCCCGCCCGGGCGGGGGTCGCCTCTTCCAGAACCTGACCCGCGGGAACCGCTACCTGGTGGAGGCGGAAGGCTATCTGAATAACTCTGGCTCGGGGCACACCAGCGAGATGGCCCTCACCTGGAACAGGACCGCCCTGCCTGGGGGAAGCGTGAGTGTTCTCCCAACCACATCGGCTGTGCCGTAGGACAGTTGACCCCACTCCGTTTCTGTATGGAAGCTGGTGATAAGGAACGTTAACAGCCTTACATTGGTGATGATGTCACCTGCTATGTAAAATTGTAAACTGGCGGTAGATTCCAGGCTTGAATGGTGTTATGCTCACATTCACTGGTCTGGGAGCGTTGTTAGCCTGGTCTGGCACTATTGCTCATTCAAACCCAAAAGGATACACTTCTGTTCTTTTGTACTGGAAGTCACTCTAGATAAGAGGGTCTACTAAATGAATGCAGTGTAGTGTCATACCATTGTAGAGGGATTGGTAATAGCTTTATTTTAGGAAGATTGTTGCTTTCAGTGGAGCCTTTGGTAAGGACTGTGCTGCTAGCATCAATAGCTCCCCTCTCTTGCCAGCAGGATGAGAAACAGGGTTACGCAAGGTTTTCCTCTGGCTGGATCATTATGCTGCCCCTTAAATGGGACCCTGTCAGGTTCCAGTGGGGCTGCTCAGCTGTGCTGGGCTCCCGTCGCCCTGCTGGGTGTCCTGACCACTCTCCACTTCCCCTCTACAGGAGATCTCCTTCCTGTTTCTGGAGCCCTATCGCTCGGGCTCCTGCTCCGGGTACCGCTCCTGCCTGGCCTGCCTGTCTGACCAGTCCTGCGGCTGGTGCCCCCCCCAGAACCGCTGCCTGACCCGCGGCAGCCCCACCCTGGAGCCCTGCCACGAGGCCCAGGGCGAGGAAGAGCGCCACCTGCTGCTGGCCCCGCAGCACTGCACCCTCTGTGAGGACTACAGGGACTGCACTGCCTGCACGCAGGTAACCACGGAGACGCCGCTGAGTTTGAGGCATCGCCTCAGTCTGCGTGGCAGAAGAGGAGGGTAGTTTTTCAGCTGCATTGCTTAGTAAATTAGTAACTTTCATAACAGCTTGTAGGTCTTTGCAGCAGCTGTTTGATCTGTGGCTTAGCATGTAAGCCTTCTGCTTAGCTAGCGTGTTAGTGTGTGTCTGGGTTGGACAATCTGGGGTTTATCTTAGCGCATTATAGACTCTTAGAGGCTCACCCATCTGAACCCTCTACTGCAGGACCCGTACTGTGAATGGCAAATAAGCTCCAGCAAAAAGGGAGACTACCAATGCAGCCGACGGGGGAGGCTGGACGGGTCCATCCGCAGCCCAGAGGGGTGTCCCAAAGTCTGCAATCAGTGAGTTGCCAGCCGTGTGCCTTTCTGTGCCCCTGAGAGAGAACCGTAGCGGATCGCGTAACAATGTGTGCCCGGCTCCTTGCAGGAGAAAGACGTGCGGGGAGTGTCTGTCCAACTCCAGCCAGTGTGCATGGTGCGAGTCCGCTCAGGCCTGCTTCTACTTCGCCGCCTACCTCACCAAGTACCCGTACGGCGAGTGCCGAGACTGGTACGACAGGTAAATAAATACCCGCCAAAGAGGACGCCCCGTCCCATCCGTTCTCTCCCACGCCCCGAGTTTCAGCTATGGCGCTGAAACAGCTGTGTCCGCCTGCTGAAATCATGGAAACCTGTGATTCAGTTTGATTTAATTAGCCTGAATCAGATTAATTTATTTTTGCGTTCAGCCCTTTGCCAGAGCTGCACATTATCTCCGTGTTGATTATTTATTCATGCGATGTCTCTCCCTCTCTCTCTCTCTCTCGCTCTCTCTCTCTCCTTCCCTCTCTTTCGCGTGTTCTCCCCCCCCCCCGTTCCGTAGTGTTCACTCGGTACCGCAGTGTAAGCAGTGTTCAGCGCTGTCCTCCTGCACAGACTGCCTGCAGACCTTCCAGTGTGGCTGGTGTGGGGACTACAACAACCCCACCATCGGCAGGTGAGAGCCTCACGCGCTTACATAAGCCCGGTAGCATTCGCTGACAGCAGTTCTCACTGCTTCACACACCCATACTAAGAATAATGCAGCACTCCCTACAGATGCTGACATACTGTCATTTTCAACAGATCAGAGTTTTATAATTTCACTCGTGTCTGTGTAACGTCTGTACCTCTTCTCTCCTCCCTCTCTTATACATTCTCTGACTTCACCATTTGCTCTCTACCCTCTCCCCCCGCCCTTCCCCTTTTCTGCCCCTCCCTCTCCTCCTCCCCAGGTGTTTGCGAGGGGACTGGGCGGGGCTGAGAGACTCCGCCTTCTCTAACTGCAGCATGGCTGTGGCTGAAGTCCGAGCCTCCAGGTACACCTGCTGTGCCCCAAGGCCTCTTTCTTGTATTTCACGCAACAAGTATTCTGACACTGCAGGTTATGGGCAGGTTTGGTGTCTTAAAATGAAGAGTTATAAGTACACCACATGTTACGCAGTTTAGGTAGTTGTTAGGGCTTGAATAGTGTTATGCTCACACTCACTGGTCTGGGAATGTTGTTAGCCTGGGCTAACACTGTTGCTCAAAAAATTGAATGGATACATGTATATTCTGTTGTGCTGGAAGTCGTTCTGGATAAGAGCGTGTGCTAAGTGCATGTAATGTAGACGTAATGTAGTTAATTGGTTTGGTGCAGATGGTTCCGTAGCAGCATGGATGGTGTCTTTTATTATGAGTTACGCTGACTCCCCTCTTCCTCCCTCGCCCCTCCTCTCCCTCCCAGCCCGGAGCCACAGACCTCCTCCCCTCCACGCGTGACGGAGATGGAGCTGGAGCCGGAGCACCTGGAGGGCGTGGTGGAGGGCGAGAGGGAGGCGGTGTGGTCCTACCCGTCCTGCCCCGACGTGGAGGAGTGCCGGCTGGGCCTGCACAGCTGCCACCCCTACGCCACCTGCGTCAACACGCCCACGTCGTACGAGTGCCACTGCGAGAGGGGCTACACCGGCGATGGCGTGCTGCACTGCAACCAGACGTGAGTGTCCCGCGCCGAGGAGCAGGGGTGCGGAGTTCACATCTTAAAAAGCCCAAATAGCTGGGCCTTGCGAGCGAGTCGTAAAAGGCAGCAGCGTGGCATAGTGGAGCTGGACTCGTAACCCAAAGGTTGCTGGTTCGATTCCCCACTGGGGCACTGCTGCTGTACCTCTGGGTAAGGTACTTAACCTGCGATTGCCTCAGTAGATATCCAGCTGTATAAACAGATAACATGTAAAAACTAACTTGTGTATGTTACTCTGGATACGAGACAGTGATGTAATGTAAAGGGGCAAAGTGCTACTAAAAGGATTGGACTTTCATAACCATATGAAGACCATTTGTAGGCCAGGTGTCTGTAGGATTTTGAAGTACAGCTAAATTTTGATAATGTCAGTTTAAATTTAAATAGTAATTGTGTAAAATTGAGTGTAGCATTGGTAGTATTAGCCAAAATGAGAAGAAAACAAGGAGTGTGTGTAGCCTCACAATTATGGAAGTCTAAATGAATCAGAAAGATTTAGTTCAAGAGGTGAACAAATGAAAGCATACCCTGGGGAGCAGGAGTTTTCTGTGGTCTCCTAGCATAATGCCATAAAACCTGAAGTGCTTTGGTGTCAGTTTGGGTTGGTGATGTTTCTGTTATGTCTCTCCTCTCCTCTCCCTCTCTCCCCCGCCTCCCCACCCCAGCTGTTACAATGAGTGCAGAGAGGGGCGGTGCAGCGGGAGCCCACGGTTCGAGTGCGAGTGTGCGCTGGGCTGGACATCAGACCCCTCCACCCTGGTCCTGAGCGGGGTGGAGTGTGACGTGGACTGCGGCTGCAATTTCCACAGCACCTGCGTGACCGCGCCCGGGCTGTGTGACCGCTGCCAGGGTGAGAGAACGAACGGTCCCATCTGACTCTGTCACTTCCTGCGTCCCTGCCTCACGGTGACCACGGCACGGTCCTCTCGGGCAGCACTGTGTGCTGACCGTGTGCTGACCGTGTGCTGACCGTGTGCTGACCGTGTGCTGACCGCGTGCTGACCGTGTGCCTCGGTGCGGAAGAGCAGGGATGTGTCTCTGTGTGTGTGTGTTTGGCTTCCACCTTATCTGTTTGTTTCTTTTTCAAAGTCTATCATTCATTCATTCTCCAGAGATTGTGTGCAGTTCTTTGGAACTCAAACTGAGGCTTGCAATCTGCATTTCCATTGAAGAATATAGTTTATTAATACATTATGCTGTACTAGCCTTCAGTCTCTCTGTCAGTTGGCATACACGGTGGTCCCTGTATTAACCCCCCCCTCTCTCCCCCCCCCCCCCCCCCCCCCACAAGACTGGACGACCGGACCGCAGTGTGAGCAGTGCCGGCCGGGCAGTTTCGGCTCAGCGATCGCGGGGGGCGGGGGGTGTCTGCCCTGCCAGTGCAACGGTCATGGAGACCCCCTGCAGGGGTACTGCCACAACCAGACGGGCCTGTGCTACTGCACCCACCACACGCAGGGCCCGCACTGCGACACCTGTCTGCCCGGTTACTACGGCGACCCCAGGTCAGTACGGCCACCTGTCTGCTGGCCTCTCCAGCAGGGAACTCGAGGGCAGATAAGAGTTTTTGTGTTCCTGTGGAGATTGATGTTCTTCACAGTACCAGTCAAAAGTTTGGACACATCTACTCATAGAAGGGTTTTTCTTTACTGTTATTATTTTCCACATGTTAGCGTAGTAGTAAAGACAGAAACGGAATTACGAAGTAACCAAAAACATGTTAAATCAAAATTATCTTATATTTTAGGTTCTTAAAAGTAATTGAAAAATATATTTTTTTAATTGAAAAGAAAGAAATTCATACATAGGCATCAATGTCAATATCTGTCTAAGAAGCAAATTTGAAGTCTTTAAGCAGAAGTGTTTTAGGTCATAATGCCTTTGAATGTATGTCATCATCTTAGTTATGTCCAAACTTTTGACTGATACTGTAAGTCTTGCATGTTTATCTGGGTGGACAGACATGTGGACACTTACATTTTTTTACTGAAACAAAGACATTACTGTATGTGTGTGTTTGTGGTACAATATATAGTGTATATAATTATGTATAAAATAGATAAATGTTTTCTATGTGTTATACTTTGTATGTTAAATACATGAAACTAGTGTACTCCACTGTGTGTGCCTCTCATCACCCAGCTCACTGCGCTTATTTACCTCCCCCCTCTGTGCCCCTCGACAGGAACAACGGCACCTGCTTCCGGCAGTGTCAGGGGCGCTCGGTGCTCCTGTCCTCGTCCTCGTCCCCGCCCGTGCCCCTCTCCTCCTCGCTGGGCTGGCGCGGGGGCGCGGGGGGTCAGGGCGGCCTGTCCCACTGCCTGTGGGTGCTGTCTGTGTCCGAGGACCTGTCTCCGTGTCTGCCCGAACAGCTGTGTCCCTCCGTGGCTCTGACGCTGCACCCGGACTCCTACACGCAGTGCACTGTGAGTAGCGCTCTTTAATCATTACCCTCTCTGTGGTGCATTACATGTACGTTGCATAAGTTAACTTGCGGTAGGGCTTGAACAATGTTATGCTCACACTCACTGGTCTGGGAGTGTTGTTAGCCTGGTCTGACACTGTTGCTCATTCAGCTTGAATGGATACATTTATGCTCTATTGTGCTGCAAGTCATCCTCAATAAGAGTGTCTGCTAAATGAATGTAATGTAAGATAATGTAAATGTTACACCTCTCTCTCACAGAGCTCCTATGTGTACATCTTTGACGGCCTGCCACGATTCCTCGACAACGGTGTGGTGCACTCGGACCACAACCTAATTGGTGCATTCTGTGGGACGACTCGGACTCAGCCGATTACAGTGGAGGCTACATCGGGTAATCTGCTTTCTCTCATCGCCCCGCCTTTACCTTGCTTACATTAGTGGTTAAACACTCTATACTCTGCAGTTTCAGGTACAGGGATGTCAAATGTACCCATGGGGGCATGACCTGGCTAATTGCACTACACTCACAACACTGCATGCTTTTAAATACTACACAGAAAAAACAAAATTGCAATTGAAGTATGTTAAGTAGTTGTAAGGTGTAGCTGGAAGATCAGCAGTCTCAACGGCAGTTATCCTGAGATATCCTTGTATACTGAATTACTTGCTGTTTATTTTATGTGTAGTATCTCAATGTGTTTTGGGTTCTGTGATCTCGTGACTGTCATGTACGGTAGTGTGTGTACTCGACTGCCTTTAGTTTCTCGGCTGTCCAGTCAGGTTGCACAATTTAACTTGTGGTAGGCTTGAATGGTGTTATGCTCACACACTCACTGGTCTGGAAGTGTTGTTAGCCTGGTCTTACACTGTTGCTCGTGTAGCTTGAATGGATGCACTTATGTTCTTTTGTGCTGGAAGTCGCTCTGGATAAGAGCGTCTGCTAAATGCATGCAATGTAATGGAATATAATCCCTACTCGTCATTAACCCTTCACTTGCCGTTCCCCCCTGTAGGAGTGATCTCCGTGTACTTCGAGGCCAACGTCTCCTCGGGTCTGCCCCAGGGCTTCAACGCCTCCTTCTGGGTGCGCCGCTGCCAGGAGGGGGCAGCAGAGAGCGAGGACGGGGCGGCCCCCTGCCAGGGCAAGGCGCAGTGCCAGGGGGGCCTGTGCCAGTGTCCCCACGGATTCGGCGGCCCGCACTGCGACAAGGCTTTGTGTCCCGGGGAGTGTGGAGCCTCAGAGGGGCGGGGGACGTGTGACATGGTGAGCAGGGGAGGGTCCACTTCATTCGGGGGCATGATACTGGTGTGTGTGTGTGTGTGTGTGTGTGTGTGTGTGTGTGTGTGTGTGTGTGTGTGCATGTATTACTGTGTATTTATGGTGATGATATTATGCAGCAGGCTAGGGTTACATTTATTATGATAATCAGTTGATGATTGACCGTTGATAATTCATTTATTATGGTTATTGATGGTGTTGTGTTGCAGACTCTGGCTGTGTGTATTGATGCTAATGGTGTGTTGCAGATTCTGGGTGTGTGTATTGTGTGTTGATGGTGTTGTGTTGCAGACTCTGGCTGTGTGTATTGTGTGTTGATGGTGTTGTGTTGCAGACTCTGGCTGTGTGTAATGTATATTGATGGTGTTGTGTTGCAGACTTTGGCTGTGTGCAATGTGTATTGATGGTGTTGTGTTGCAGACTTTGGCTGTGTGTTTTGATGGTGATGGTGGTGTGTTGCAGACCCTGGGTGTGTGTAATGTATATTGATGGTGGTGTGTTGCAGACTCTGGGTGTGTGTCTGTGCTCAGAGGGGTGGGCTGGCTCAGACTGCTCTTCCCCAGTGGACTCCAGCAGCCTGGTGTGGGAGACGCTGCTGGACACTCAGCTGACTGCGGTAAGAACCGGCCAAATGCTAAAGCACACCACACACCACTGGCTAGGGTGAAGTCCGTCACCTGTTTTGGGGTGTCCTGATTGAGAGTGAGGAACTTTCAGCCTTATTTTTCCATTTGTTGCTGTCACATTATATCCACACAGTCACATCACGTCTATTACTTAAAATGTTTTAAGATGTCAAACTAAGCACACAGTTACATGCGTAACTTCAACTTAATAAGCATGATTCTGATGTGATTTGCTCTTTTTTTGTCTGCATGTATGTTCAGTTGATGGGCTGGAGACCAGGAGTTTCTCAGATGTGTGCCACTGGATTAACCCCCCATTCCCCATTCCTCTGTTCCCAATCTCCCTCTCAGAACCAGGCTCACAGATTCCTCCACAGGATGGGTCATTCCCTGGTCTCGGGCCCCCAGGGAACACTCTGGATGTACGGAGGCCTGTCTCTCTCAGAGGGAATCCTGGGAAACGTCTACAGGTCTGAACCACCACTCGAGCACTCACAATAATGGTTGTTGCAGAAGGATCATCACTGGGATAAGTTGAGTTGAAACACAAAGATTGAATTGTTCAGCTATGTTATGCAGGTTTCTCCTTAGTATTCCTCTCTCTGGAGTTATATGCATAATTATGTGTCTCCAAAGCAGTGTAGGTACTTGTTATGGCATACTGTTGTGATCATGATTTGCGCTGTGTTTCTTTGTATCAGGTACTCCGTGTCAGAGCGGCGCTGGACTCAGATGCTCACCAGCTCAGTGGATGAAGGCTCCGCCCCGAGTCCCCGCTATCACCACGCCTCTGCCCTTCTGGCCAATCACGAGCCTCAGTCCGGAGCCCACAACATCATGCTGGTGGTGGGCGGGGTCACACACAGTGGCGTCGCTATGGATACCTGGAGCCTCAACCTCAGCAGCCTGGTGTGGAAAGAGTACAATGTAAGAGAGGGACTATGGCGTGTTTACGGTCGTCTTTCTGCCTGTGTGTGAGACTCTCCAGGTCAGTGTACCAGACTTATACATGCTTTCTCTCCCTGTCCCCTTTCCTTTCAGAGCTCAGTGCTGCCCCCGGTGGCCGGACACACCCTCACCGTGCGCCGCGGCCTCTCGGTGCTCCTGATCGGAGGGTACTCCCCAGAAAACGGCTTCAACCACCACCTCCTCGAGTTCAACCTGGACTGGGGCAACTGGACTGTGGCCCCCCACACTGGAACGCCCCCTACAGGTAAGGTGCTGACATTACAGCCCCGCGCCTGTCTCTGACTCGCATTGTGAAGTCTGGTGAGGCCCTGTGCAGTAAATCGGGCCACGCCCTGTTGTAAGTGACCGTCCCTGATGCGTGTCGTCGGTGCCGCAGGCCTGTACGGACACTCCGCGGTGTACCACGAGCAGACGGACGCGGTGTACGTGTTCGGCGGCTACCGCTTCCATGTGGAGTCTGTGGAGCCATCCGGGGAGCTGTACAGCCTCTACTACCCCAACCTCACCTGGTCCCTGCTGGTCCCGTCTCAGGGGAACAAGGTACAGGCACGGAGAGGCCAGGCCTCATTGCTGATACACACGGTGCTGTGGCTCCTCACTGACAGACCATTTCTCTTTCCCTCTCTTGCACTCTTTCTCCCCCTGTCTTTTGCTCTCTCTCTCTGTCTCACACTGTCTTTCTGTGTCTTGCTCTCTCTTGCTCTTTCTGGCTCTCCCTCTCTCCTCTTTCTCTGTCTCTCTCCTCTTTCTCTGTCTCTCACTCTTCCCCTTGCACTCTCACTCCCTTTCTTTTTCTTCTTCCTCTTGTCTTTTTCTTTTCTCTCTGGCTCTCTCTTTTTCACCCCCTCTCTCTGCCTCTCTCTCTCTCTCTTTCTCTCTTTCGTGCTCTCTCCGTCTGTTGAGCCGCCTCCCTCTCGCACTCACTCTTTCTCACTTTTTTCTCTGTCCCTCTGCCTTGCTTTCTCTCACACTGTCTCTCTGTCTCTGGCTCTCTCACTCTCCCCCTCACACTCTTGCCCCCCCCCGCCCCCCCCCCACGCTCACCCCCCCTTTCTCCCCCTCTCACGCTCGCTCTCCCTCCCTCTCTCCCCCCCCCCCCCCCCATTCTCCCCCTGGTACACTCACTCTCGCTCTCGCTCTCCCCCCCACCCCCCACCCCCTCAGCCCCTGTCACGTTTCTTCCATGCGGCCGCCCTGCTGAGGGACACCATGGTGATCGTGGGGGGCAGGACAGGCGAAGAGGACTACAGCAACACGGTGTCCCTGTATCAGATCAACTGCAACACATGGATACAGCCAGGTGACTGTCGCAGAGCAGAGCGTTAGCAAACAGCGTTCACCAAAGCAGTTTTAATCAGTAACAAGATCCGTTCAGCCAGGTAATGCGCTGATTGGAATTGATTTTGAGAAATCAGTTGGAAAAAGAAGTTGTTGAAAGTGAGCCCCAGGGAAAGTCTTAGCTGGACAGCAATGCTCACAACAAGGCAGCCCTCCAAGACACTTCTTTTTGGAAGTAACACAGTAACAGCAGATGAAGGTATATTCCAGTCTTTAGTGAGTTGAGGTGAATCAGTAACAATCCCCAAATATGCTCCTCACTAAGGGATTTTGGGGGAGGGGTATTTAGAGTGATGGCCTCACGTTGGTCCTTCACAGGTGGTGTAAACCATTGTCACTTTGACCTCCTGAATCAGTCAACAGGAAAAAAGAGTCACACACATTATTATACTCACAATTAGCTCACTGCAATATACTTTGTTATTATTAAACATTTCAAGCAGCTCCGGGTGGATATAGAAAAGGGTATTTTTTAGATGTCTTGTAGGAAAGGCCCCCTGATCAGGCTGTGCTCTGGTAGAGGTGACCGTGCTGTTGCTGACAGGTGTGATTTAAAGGTGTGTTCCAGGGGGGCCTCCTTTTCCAGCTCTTTGTTCTCACGGGCCCTGGAATGATTACCTGCTGAAACAGTGCTGTGTTACATGCAGTGATTACTCACTGGGGGGTTTAAAGGTGTAAGGGGCAGCTTTGGAACGTGCCATCAGCACAGCTGGTCTTGGTTTCCTTGGTACATCCAACGTAGCACTTTCCCTGGGTTTCACTGTGTCGTGAAGCCTGCCCCATGTCAGACACCGGCACACACAGGCAGGCAGTAACATGCTCTGTTTTCCCCCTCCTAGCCTCCTCGGTGGGAGAGCCGGTGAACAGGTCGGTGTCTCTGGCCATGGCGGGCTGGGGGGGCCGGCTCTACCTGTCGGGGGGGTTCAACGGGGTGACGCTGGGGCGCCTGCTCACCCTCACCCTGCCCTCTGACCCCTGCGCCCTGCTGCCCACGCCGGGGGCCTGCAACAGCACCACGGGCAGCTGTGTGTGGTGCAGGGGGACCTGCGCCTCCTCGGACACAGCGGAGAGGTACAGAGCCCCGGCGTCCTCAGCCTCCACACCACACGTCATACTCAGGCGGGTGGATGGGTTAGGTGGCAGTAGCAGAGTGGTTAAGGAGCTGGACTCGTGAGCAAAAGGTTACCTTTGGGCAAAGTACATAACACTGAATTGCCTTAGTAAATATCCAGCTGTATAAATGGATAACATTGTTTTTAAAAAAAAAAAACTGTAACCGACGTAAGTTGCTCTGGATAAGAGCTTCTGCTTATTGCCAGTAATAGATGGGTGGATGGATCGATGGCTGAATGGATGAATGAATGGATGAATGAATGCTCTAACGTGATCTGCATGAATAACAGCCAGCCTATATCTGTTTGTGAGCTCTCCTAATTGCAAACTGTTATTCTGCATATGCCCAGCACACGTGATGCAAATGTAGTATGTGGCATTTACATGAAAAAATGGCCTCCTTTGACAGTCTTAAGGATCATGGGGATCGTGGTAAACCATGACGTGATGTTTATAATGTTGTTCTGTGTTTTAAAGTGACATGCAGGGTGATGATGTTCAGTAGTTTGGGATGGAGCGCTCTGCTTGAGTCAGTCTGATGGTGTGATGGCGCGGATCTCTGACATGGCAGGATGTGCAGCTGGATCTCATGTTGCGTTGTCTCTCTTTTGTCTCAGGCTGGGGTGCGCGATCAGCCAGTCCCCCTGCTCGCCCACCCCGCGCCTCCCGGACCAGTGCCGCCGGCTCAAGACCTGCAGCGAGTGCCTCGCCCGACACCCCAAGACCCTGTCCAACCCCACCCAGGTAACCCGGCTCTCTGGAATCATATCACTAATCATTTTAGAGCACAAAAAACCCTGTCCAGCCCCACTTTGGTGATATATTACCAGTCATCTCTGAACACAACGAAGACCCAGTCCAACCATACTTGGTAGTGCTGGATTTATAGTTCTCTTCTTGGGGTCAGGTTTTCTAGAGCATCATTCTAGGTTTTCAAGAAAGCACATGGTACTTGTCTGCAACAAACATGCAAATAAACAGTCACAGTTGAGATGACCGGAATGCCCATATGCTCACATCACATCAATTAAATGAGTTGGGACTGCTTTCCCAATGTGATACTGCATGTCCACTGAGTAGATATGGTATTCTGCAGATACTCTGTCCCTGTTGGATATGGCATTGTGTCCATTGAGTAGAGTTTGTGTTCTAATGCCCTCTCTTCCCTCTGCACCCCCTCCCTGTCCCTCCCCCTCTCCCTCCACGCCCGCCTCCCTCCCTGTCCCTGTCCCTCCCCCTCCGCGCCCCCCTCCCTGTCCCTCCCCCTCCGCGCCCCCCTCCCTGCCGGCCTCAGTCGGTGCTGCAGTGTAAGTGGTGCACCAACTGCCCGGAGGGCGCCTGCATCAGCAGCTCGGTCAGCTGCACGTCGGAGCACGACTGCCGCATCAACCAGCGCGAGATCTTCCTGTCCAGCAACTGCACGGAGACCAGCTGCGAGGCCTCCGACTGCCCCAAGTGCACGGCGTCCGGGAAGTGCATGTGGACGCGGCAGTTCAAACGCACCGGTGAGCGAGCGCTTAGCCCCGCCCGCGCCTCTGTCGCCAAATCCGCCAAAGCGCCGCTCGGCTCCAGCTCCCAGGAGCAGCGGGAAGCGCGTGTGGAGACAGCGGCTTTTCGGGGGGGGGGCGGTTTCGATTTACATGCCACACATGCTGTATTGTATCACAATACGTGACAGTAATATAACAACCTGGCTGATTGTTATATGCAACCTTCATTCTAAATAAACTGCACTGTTAGTGCTAAATGCTGTTAGCTCAATTCGAAGGCAGTCAAAGGCAGAGAGAGTATAAGTATGTTGAGCATGTTTTAAAACACTGCAACGTTAGTCTAACGGAGTCCCTAGTGTCGTGCACCGTTGTGTCTGAGTGTTATGTCTGATGTATGTTAGTATACTTTGCTTCCCTTGTCAGGTTAGCGCAGTTTAACTTGTGGTAGGATTTGCATGGTGTTATGCTCACACTCACTGGTCTGTGAGTTTTGTTTTTGCCGGGTCTGACACTGCTGCTCATTCAGCTTGAACGGTTGCACTTATGTTCTTTTGTGCTGAAAGTCGCTCTGGTTAAAGCTCCTGCTAAATTAATGTAATGTCATCTAATGTGGGGCAGCAGTGTAGCATAGTGGTTAAGAAGTAGGACTCATAACTGAAAAGTTGCTGGTTGCAGTCCCCTACTGGGAGCCCTGCTGCTGTACCCTTGGGCAAGGTACTTAATATCCAGCTGTATAAATGAATAACATTGTAAAAAAACTGTATAACTGAATCAGAGCATCTACTACACGAATGCAGTGTAACGTAATGTAATGTAATGTAACGTAATGTAATGTAATGTAATGTATGTCCTACGTATCCCCCAGGTGAGACGCGACGTATCCTCAGCGTGAACCCCACCTACGACTGGACGTGCTTCAGCTACGCGCTGCTGAACGTGTCGCCCATGCAGGTGGAGTCGTCCCCCCCGCTGCCCTGCCCGCCGCCCTGCCACCACCTCACCACCTGCGGCCTGTGCCTGGGCTCCCGGGGGTCCGACGGGGGCTGGCAGCACTGCGTGTGGAGTGTGGCCCTGCAGCAGGTACGCGCGGCTCCGTGCGTCTCCCCAGGGGAACGCTGGCACGCTGCATTTCAGATGCTCTGGATTCTCGGCCTGTTTTTGCGAATCACAGTTAACTGTGCAGCTAGCTTGCTGGCTTTTGGATTCTCAGCATGTTTGTGTATGTCGTAGTTAACAGACAATCTGCTCTCCATCCCACTCCACATCGTTCCTTTCTGTCTCACATTGCAGTCTGGGTGGTCTTGACATTATACCTGTCACTCTGTTAGTTTGAGTTAATAAAAAAACGATTTCACTCTCCTTTGCTCCCTCTCCCTCTCTCTCCCTCCCTCCCTCTCTCTCTCTCTTTCTTCCTCCCTCTCTCTCCCCCCGGTCTGTCCCCCCCCCCCCCCCCCCCCCCCCTCTCTCTCTCTCTCTCTCTCTCTTTCTCCCCCTCCCCCTCCCTCCTCATCCCTCTCTCTCTCTCTCTCTCTCTCTCTCTCTCTCTCTCCCTCCCTCCTCATCCCTCTCTCTCTCTCTCTCTCTCTTTCTCCCCCTCCCCCTCCCTCCTCATCCCTGTCTCTCTCCCTCTCTCCCTCTCCCTCTCCCTCTCTCTCTCTCTCTCTCTCTCTCTCTCTCTCTCTCTCTCTCTCTCTCTCTCTCTCTCTCTCTCTCTCTCTCTCTCTCTCCCTCTCCCTCTCTCTGTGTCCCTCTCTCTCCCCCCGGTCTGTCTCCTCCTCTCCCCCTCTCTCCCTCTCTCTCTCTCTCTCTCTCTCTCTCTCTCTCTCCCTCCTCATCCCTCTCTCTCTCTCTCTCTCTTTCTCCCCCTCCCCCTCCCTCCTCATCCCTCTCTCTCTCCCTCCTCATCCCTCTCTCTCTCCCCCTCTCTCTCCCTCTCCCTCTCTCTCTCGCTCGCAGTGTTTCAGCCCGTCCTTTGTGCCGCTGCGCTGTGAAGCAGGCCAGTGCGGGAGGCTGCTCTCCGGGGGGGACTCCTGCTCGCCCCAGTGCTCCCAGCTCACCCAGTGTTCCCAGTGCATCGCCCGGCCGCAGTGCGGCTGGTGTGCCGCCCGGGGGGGCAACGGGGCCGGCCGCTGCCTGCAGGGGGGCCTGGATGGTGAGGGCCGCCAGGGGGGTCGAGTTTAGGGGAGGGTTACAGAGGAGCTGACAGTAGGGGTAAAGCAGTAGGGGGGGGGGGAACAGGGGGCAGCAGCATAGCATAGTGGTTAAGGAGCAGGGCTCGCAACCCGAGAGGTTGCTGGTTCAGCTCCCTGTTGGGGCACTGCTGCTGTACCCTTGGGCAAGGTACTTAACCCACAACTGCCTCAGTAAATATCCAGCTGTATAAATTGGTAACATGTAACAATTATAACCACTTGTGTTGTACTCTGCCTCACTTCTAAGTTGCTTTGTCTGACAAATAAATGAATGTAAATGTAATACAAGTTGATCTAGGTAAGAGCATCTGCTAAATGACGATAATGTACTGTAAAAATTGGAGTGGTTGTTACTCACTCTCATGGATGCCAGATGTGGTGTTATCGCTGCTATCAGAGCACATCGCTGCATTAACCAGCGTGCCCGTTGCCCTGTTTCTCCCTCCCCCCACCCCGTGCCTCAGGAGTGAGCGAGGGGGTGTGCCCCCAGCGCAACAGCAGCTGGTCCTTCCTGCACTGCCCCGAGGAGGACGAGTGCGCCAACGGCCACCACCACTGCAACAGCACGCAGGACTGCCACGACCTGCCCCAGGGCTACCACTGCACCTGCCGGCAGGGCTACGTGCTCAGCAGGTAAAAACGTCACGCCGTTATCATCGCCACGATGACAGTCTCATGGTTACCACCGCACTTAACCGACAGAGTGACCTGGGAGAGCCATGGTATCGTATAGAATCTACAGCATATGCGGAGATACAGTGATGGGAGGTTATTAGTGATGGTGTGGAGGGATGGATAGATAGATAGGTAGATATATAGATAGATAGATAGATAGGTAGATATATAGATAGATAGATAGATAGATAGATAGATAGTATTAGTCCAAAAAGGAAATTGCTTGCAAAAACTCATGCCAGTAAAATCTAAAATAAATAAATATATATAAAAAAATTAAGGTTTAAAAAAAAGCAAGACACCAAGGGAGCGACTGTTGACCGGCGGCAGAAGTGAAGCATGGATTGAGACGATCAGCCCACTGTGTGAAGCAGTACTGACCCCCCCCTTTCACCTCCCCCTGTCCCCGCCAGCATCTCCGGGCAGTGTGAGCCAGTGTGCGCCCAGGGGTGCGTGAACGGGACCTGCGTGTCGCCGGGGGTGTGTCAGTGTCACTTCGGTTTCGTGGGGGAGAACTGCTCCTCCCAGTGCCGCTGCAACAAGCACAGCAACTGCGCCGGCGTGTCCAAGCCCGACGTCTGCCTGGAGTGCCACAACAACACCATGGTGAGTGTCGCGACGGCCGGCTTCCCTAATGAAGGGCCTCACGGAGGAGGCAGGGTGTCCCTGCTACTGCCTGAGGACACACCTCATCCAGACTGCAGTCAGTTTCGTAAAGCTTGCGTACACGCACTGTGAATGCACCAGAAATGGCCATAGGACATGTTACATTCCGTTACATGCATTCACATTTCACAGTACTTCACAGTAAAAAAGTGATCGCCGGCATATTGCTGCACTGCTGACGCAACTCCAAGCTGGTCCTTCGAGTGGGAGGTTTGTGGGTCAATGGTGTAGTGCACAAAGGCAGGCGAAAGCTCTCCTGCTTCCCTCTCCTCCTCCCAGTGTGTGGGAGGTGCATGTACACTGTACTGTTCACTGAATCCACCTCAGTTTGGTTTTGATGTGCGCTGTGTCAGTGGTCTCAGTGCGCGCACCTCTCTCTCCGGACAGGGCCAGCACTGTGAGAAGTGTAAGCCGCTTTTCGTGGGCTCGGCAGTGGGCGGGGGGACGTGCCGGCCCTGCCGGGAGCTCTGCCGGGGCAACAGTGCCGTGTGCCTGTCCCGAGATGAGTACAAGAGGGCCCTGGATCACCCCGACGAGTACCCCCTGGATCCAGAGAATGTAAGCAGAGACCTGGGAGCCTTGGGAGTGTCTGTGACTCTGTCTGTGTGTGAGACTGTGTCTGTGACTGTGTGTCTGCCTGCCTCTGTCTGTCTGTCTGTCTCTGCCCTCTCATCATCATTGTAGCGTATTAGACAGGATGTTTGTGTATGTAGAAGGGACTGTCTGTATGTGGGAGTGTAAAGTATTGCTGTCTTGCCCTTTTCACACTTTTGTTCTTGTGAAACCGTCACTGTCCTCTTACTTTCTGTCCCTCTGAGTTTTTGTTAGAATTCCATTGTGTCAGTGTTGCATGTTCTTCTTTTTTTCCCCGTTTCTCGCAGTATCACAACAAGACAGGAAGCAAAGGCCTTTCTTTATTGCACTGTTTGTTTAAGGAATGCGTGTGTGAATGAAAACATCCTCGTCAAATGTCATTCCACAACATCACAGTAGACGTACCTGCTTCCTCATTTGGCCACGTTCAGTGTCATATCGGAAGGTGAGCCTAGTGGTGCCAGGGTCTGCCCGAGCCAAGTGATATACGTAGAGGGCACGCTAACGTGATAAAATGCCCAGACACTCGTAGGTGTAGCTGAATCCAGGCTTAGCGTAGACCCCGCGGTGTAGTGCACAGTTCAGCAGTTAAGTCTGGTCTGCATTAACCCGTCTGTCTGCCTTTCAGATTGTGCAGTGGGTGACGGAGGGGCCTTCAGAGGAAAACGCGATGTGCGTGAGCTGCCAGAACAACAGCGTAGGGGACAAGTGCGAGAGCTGCCTCAGCGGCTACTTCCTGCTGCAGGGGAAATGTGAAAAGTGAGTGGACAGACCGGGTCATAGAGGTCGTGTGGTGGTACAGGGGGTGCAGTTCGGGGTTTTCGGGGGGTTTTCGTGTCACCAGTTTGGCAGCAGATTAGCATTGTGGTTAAGGAGTAGGACTCTTAACCGGAAGGTTTCCTGTTAGATTCCCCCTTGGGCAAGGTACTTAACCCACAGTTGCCTCAGTAACTATCCACCTGTATACATGGATAAAATTGTAACCTACTGTATGTAAGTCGGTCTGGATAAGTGTGTCTGCTAAGTGACGATAGTGTAACGATCATGACAGTGTGGTGGAAAAAGTGGTATAACTATTAATGTGTAATTGGACTGCCATGCTGCCCTCCCGCCTCTAGGTGTCAGTGTAACGGCCACGCGGACACTTGCAACGAGCACGACGGCACTGGCTGCCCGTGCCAGAACAACACCGAGACGTCGTCCTGCCTGAACAGCGCACAGAGCGACAGGAAGGACTGCTACAGGCAGCAGGTGCGTAGCCACTCTCGCTGAACCCCGCCTTCGCTAACATCGAGCTCAGCTGCTTCACAAAAACACCGGCTCTAAAAGATCCAATTCTCAGTATGTTATTTGGCCCAAATCACCAAATATATTTTGGAAAATAATGAAATGATAATAATGTAAATGTGCAATATACACATGACCTGGAGGTGCCACAGTGCTGGAGAACTTTTGCATATAGCATTTGTGTAATTGTATAATGTCACATCTTGTATTTCCTTAGCAAAGTGTCCATATTTGTTGTGACTTCCATTGCTGTGGAGTGCAACTTGCATACAGTGTGGAGTGGTGTTCAGGGTGCTGTGCTTTCAACCAGATGCAAGTTCAAATCCCGAGTGGGACGTGATTGTTGTACTACTGTAATACATAAATGCAGTGCTTTTTAATCCCTTCCTCCTGTTGTATCCCAGTGCGCCAAGTGCAAAGACTCCTTCAACGGCACACCGATCAACGGCAGGCAGTGCTACCGGCAGTTCAACGTGGACAACGAGTGCTGTTTCGACCCCACCTCCCAGTCGAACTGCTTCCACGAGCCCAACATCCGCAACCTGCCCAGGGGCCGCACTGTCTTCTTCGCTGCCCAGCCCAAGTTCACCAACGTGGACATCCGCGTCACCATCGACGTCACCTTCGGGGAGGTGGAGGTGTACGTCTCCAACTCGCACGACACCTTCATCGTGGAGGTGGACCGGCAGACGGGGGTGCACACCGTCAAAATCGAGGACGACGGCGCCAAGGGGGACAAGGAGGTGCCGCCCTCCCCGATGAAGGTGTTCGCCAACTCCACCTCCAGCCTCTCCTCGCCCCTCCTCCCCAACCACTCCCTGCAGCTCCAGAGCAAGCCCCAGGGGGCGGAGCGCGAGATCCGGGAGGAGCGGGCCGAGGGCCTCATCTCCTACATCACGGTGTGGAAGCCGCAGACCGTGCTGATCGTCCGCGGGGTGCGGGACAGGGTGGTGATCACCTTCCCCCACGAGGTGCACTCCCTCAAATCCAGCCGCTTCTACATCGCCCTCAGAGGGGTGGGCACGGACGCCCACGACGGCCAGTCCCAGGGCCTGCTCTTCCTCCGGCAGGACCAGGCGCACATCGACCTCTTCGTCTTCTTCTCCGTCTTCTTCTCCTGCTTCTTCCTCTTCCTCTCCGTCTGCGTCCTGCTGTGGAAGGTCAAGCAGTTCCTGGATTTCCGCCGTGAGCAGAGGCGGCACATCCAGGAGATGACCAAAATGGCGTCCCGGCCTTTCGCCAAGCTAACCATCTATCTGGAGCCCGAGGAGCCCCAGCTGATCTACCTGCCTTCCTCTGGAGGGGTAGGGGGCAGCACCGTCTCGCTCTCCCACGCCAGAACGGGAAAGCTGGGAGGCGTCATGGTAGGCCCGAGGGGGAGGCTGGGGGCCACGTCCTACAAGCACGACCCCGGCTCGGGTCCGACGACCCACCTGCACCACCACCTCGCCCTGGGAGGGGGCAACAGCGGCCAGCACCTGCCCCTGCATTACCTGAACACCCACCACTACGCCCCCACCTCCACGACCAACCCCACCTCGCACCACCACCACCACCCCTCCACGCACAGCGGCTACCAGCACTTCTGCCGCTCCGACCCCTTCCTGTCCCAGCTCATGGGCTTCTCGTACTCCTCCTTCAAGGTGGGGCCCATCACCCTCGAGCCCACCGACGACGGCATGGCGGGTGTGGCCACCGTGCTTATCCAGCTGCCCGGCGGCATCCTGGCACCCAACCGGGCGTGCCTGGGCTCCGCCCTGGTGACCCTGCGGCAGAATCTGCAGGAGTACTGCGGCCACGGGAGCGGGGGGTGCCACCCGGGTGCCGGCGGGGGGCGCAAAGGGCTTCTGGGCCACCAGCACCTCACCACCATGGCCATGTAAAAAGCAGAGCGCACAGGCTGAAGGGGACAGCAAAGAGAGAGCGTGAGAAGATGGCCGCCGAAGGCTGTCGAGAGATTATGGAGGGAGAGGGGAGAGCAGAATGGGTTTGGAGAGAAACTGTTGATAGATATGTACATACACTATCTTTTACTCCTTCCTTTATTGCTATTTTGAGGCTTCAGCAATGTGTTAAAGTACAGTACGCTTTCAGCTCAGTGACATCGCATCCAGCCTGCAGCCAATGTAGAGGCAGAAGTGCAGATGACAGCCTATCAGAAGATTTTGTTGTTATTGGTTCGGCCAATGACAGAGAACACAGCGGATGATGTGAACAGCGTGGGAGATGGACCAGTGACGTGCTTCATATCCAAATGTCATGATCGTCGGAGGCAACAGGAAAACACGGTGACCAGTTCACTTGAATGTGCAAGAATGTGATCATTGTCCTGTCGTCTTGTCCATCAAAAAAAAAAAAAAACATCTGATTGAGGTGGTATTATGCTAATAAAACTGCACCATTGATAAAAACACTAATTAAGAAGTAACTTAGGCAATTGCATGCTTTTATGCAACAGGCCTATATTTAAATCAAACTGTATAGCTGTACCGTTATACAAAAAATGCCCTTAGCCTTCATAAATGGTTCTTTTAGCTAATGTTGCATTTGCCTGTACTTGCCTTTATTCTCCCAGCCTTTGCTATCAAGTACAGCTGTTTGTATGTTAACTGTCATATAATTTCACACCCAGTTGTATAGTACCCCTTTCTACTGAGGTCACTAACTTTGCCGCCTCAATGCCTGTTGAACGTGATCGTAATAGTATGCTCTACTGTACTGTAGAATATAACCCTGTACTGTCAGGGGTTTTCTTATGTCGAATTAGTCTGTCTGTGTCCACACATAACGCTACTGTCTTCATGGGAGAGGTATCTGAGCATAAGCATGTTTAAGAAAAACAAATCTTGTGTAACAAACGTTACTACCCAGCCTCTTGGAATTTTCTGTTACTTAATTATATGAAAAAGCAGGATATTGAGAAACCATTCAGTTGGACGCTGCTTATTTGTCCCATGAATGAAGGATGTGTAGGATAGCCCCTTTTTATTACTTGGATATATTTCTTCAAAAGTTAAAAATATGAAACCAATTTACTTGATATCATGTGTACTTTACAGTTTGGCTTTTTTTAATTTAATTTTATTTTTTTTTGCTGGACTGATGTTCCAGCTCCTTGAATGGATGACTGTGTCGGCCATAAGGAGCTGCAATTCATGTGAATTTTTTGGTGCATTCTAATTGGTCTTTCCATCATTTATGTGATAATTGGGAGGAATGCGTATGTGAGCTGGTTGAAACCATTTTGATTAAGTTTGAAATGCAGATACCAAACACTACAAGCTCAGTGTGAAAACTCTCCTGGTGAGAGAATGTCAAAAAAAAAAAAAACTGGATAGATGGTGTGAAACCAAATTGTACACTACAAGAAAAATGATCAGTATTTCTTTTTAAGCATTTGTGTTTTTTTGTGTTACTGTAAGAGTACTGTATGAAGGTGTTTTGTATGATGTTTGTGCTGATGGAAATGGTTACATTCAAAACAGAGTTTTGCTTTCATTACACTAAAAAAAAAAGCCCGCCTTACTAATCTCTTTGCGTATGTGCACCACCGTATGGGCACTCCATTTTAAATAATGTCCTTCAGGGGCCAGTGTTTGGGTCATTGCTTCAGATATTTTCTAGATGAAAAAGCAGTGGGTAGAAACGGTTACAAGTACAAGTAAATTTTGTATTTACTGAGTAACAAACCACATTATTTTAAATGGAGGAGGCCATATCTTGATTATTGTAATGTGAACAGGCACCATTAGGTGAGGTGTTTGGTGATGGTGGTTCAGGCTATGAACATGGAATGAATTTAGTGGTCCTGCTCATTAAAAGCAATAGCCAAACACATGCAAGAACTGGTTGGCCATATTGGACAACTGATTCAGAACCTTTGCTTAATTGTACAATTTTCATGTATGATGAAACGGTTATTCTAAATGTTAGATACCTATTCCCAGTGTCTTTGATTTTAATTTATGCAAAGCATATTGAACTTTAAAACCATTCTGGTGATTCTGTACCTGTGAATCACGCTTTCTTACACTAAGTGTCTAAACTTATTTTTTTTTCTCTCTGTCATCATTGTCATTCTCATATTATTGCTGTTAATGTATTCTGTGCAAGGTTGATTCATTTACAGTATTTTTGCTTTGTCTTTTTTTTTTTTAGAAGAGAACTCTGCTGTTCATGCAATTGTTTGCAGTTGGTTTTTCCTCGCCCTGACTCACCTTCATGGCTTGGAGTCTGCTACAAAGTGGAAGTTACGAGATGTGTTCATCAGTGAACTACTTTCTGTACTTTTGTGTTTTCTCTATTAAACGCCAGCTGAATGGACCTTATTGATGAAGCCTGGTGACATTATTTCAATTCAAAGTGATGTGACGCTGTATGGTTCATCATTTTAATACCGTTTTAAGACGTTCGCAGATTATATTGCTATTAAAATAGACACAACACACTTGTACAGTGCGCTGCGTAGATCAAGTTTCAGTTGTTCATCATTGCGTTCATGCGTTCAAGCACCCTTCTCCAAAAATCACCCATGCCCTCGATGACCCCACCGCAGCGGAGTGACCGCCTGCAGCCGCCAGGCTCCGTAAGCGGCCCTGGGGAAGAGCGTCTGGCGAGCGATGGAAAGCGTTTGCACCAATCGCCATCATCCGGATCCTGGACCCGAAGCGTGCGGGACGTGATTGGTGAGACGCTGCATCACTCCCGAGCACAGCTCTTCCGGTCACTACAGCTGTGTGATGTTGATACGTGACAAGATTATTGCACGGTGAACAATTTAAAAGTAATCAAGCCGCAAATGATTATGGGCAGGGCTGTATTATTATGGCTGGGCTAGTACAAAATAACCGTGATGTTCGACCGGTTTTGCATTGAAATGAAATGGCTAGTTTTCCTGTCTAACGTTAGCCAACAAGCTAGCTACACCGAATGTGGACGGCTTGTTGCTGGCCGTGTTATCCTTTATTGTCCGTTAGGAATAAATAAATGAAGAAAGCGTGAAAAATTACAGCTAAAGGCACCTAGCAACAGTTCCGGTAAGTATTTTAATAGCTGTCGTGATTATCGTGATTAGTGTCAGCTAGTATAATGTAATGTTTACAGTCGATAAAGCCATACAAGCTATAGGCGTTCACTTAACGTGTATTTTCCTCCGTTTTTCAAGCATATCCATACAGCCAAGACATTTAGCAGCCTAATGTACCCTGGCTGCAACGTCGTAGATGTCGTCACTTTTAATGATCGGAAAAGATGCGGAAAATAACGGGAGTATTTCTGCTATTCGTCGTTGCCATGTGTCATGATAGCTCTTACTGTACAGAACAGCGGTGATACTGTATACAGCCAAGACAGGATTGAGCCCATGCTTATTTATACAATCACAACAAAGAAGCCAAACGTTAGATTGCCTCAATCGACATATATTGATTGGAAAAAGCAGCGCAAAACTGAGGCAGAGGCACGCGACAATCGGTATGGGTCTTTATGATGATGAGTATTTTCAGTACAACGTCATAATTGTCCTATTTCTATTGCTTTGCCATTCTGTTCTGTGTACTCATATGTTGTTTAAATGAAAGTAATCATAATTTTGTTTGTATTTGTTTCTAACAGGATACCAGTGTCATGGGAGAAGAAGCAGAATTTGGACTTTTTGCACTTTAGACTGAAACATGGAGCTCAAACCTGTTGAAATGGCGTCAGACTACAACAAGGAGGACAAATCTCCCAAACAGCACATAGTCCAGAGGAAAAGACGCATGAACTCTGAACCACAGTCACCAAAATTTGATGGTCAAATTAAGCATGAATCAAAGCTGCTTCAGTGCCCGACTTCTCCCATTCACAAATTAGATTTTGTGCAGTCGGCCTCCTTCAAGCAGTGGTCCGTCCAGATCAAGGAGGAGTCGAATGATTTTGAAGTGCATGCGATCCAAATTAAGGAAGAGCTCACCGAACTCGAGTTGGCTCACTCTGCTGTTGACTCCAAAGCAACCTACTGTAAACAAGTGAAGTCCTGTGATTCAGAGTCGGTTGGGATTAAGCCAGAGCCAGATTCTGTGCAGAAAGGCCAAGAAGCGGTCACAGTTAAAACAGAGTCGGTTGGGGATAACGGGCATCATGTTGGAGAGGTGAAGGATTATCCGTCTTTGTTCAAGGTGAAAAGGGAGGACAACAAAGAGCAGCGTACTTATTTCAAACAGGAGAGTCCCCTGGATGATGCAGACACTGGGGAAAGTGATGGCCACCATGCCAGCACAGGTAGGCTGCACAGTGAAAGAAACAAATAATATGCTGAGTGGTATTGTGTGAAACGTGTATTCAGTGTCGTTCTTGTTTCTGTAAGGCTTATCGTTTCCCATGGTGCACTGAGTGGTTCAGATACATGAAGATCGCCCTGAATATGCTGACTATTTTTTTTACTTTTTTGTAGCATGTTTTCATTAAGTCTTCTCACCATTCCGTCTTATTCCACTTGCTTTTTTCTCTTTTCTCCCTGCTGCCCTGTGACCTGATGTTTATTTTTTATGTTTCTCCCTCTTTCTTCATGTGGTATCCCTCTAATCTCTTTTTTCTTCTCCCGACTCCCAGCGTCCTGTCCGGAGTATTTCCCCTGCCCTCACTGTGCCGTCTCCTTCACCGCTGTCTCTTACCTGGAGAAGCACCTCAAGTGGACCCACCAGCAGCAGTACCTGGCGCTGCTCCGAAGCCGAGCCTCCCAGAGCAAAATCAGCACAACAAAAGTGGAGAAAATGCACAGCTGCCCGCACTGCAGCCAGGTGTTCCCCTCGCAGCGGCGGCTGGCTGCCCACCTGCGTGAGCTTCACCCCAGCACCCCTCCTAAAAAACGGCACCCCTGCCCCCAGTGCGCCCGCAGCTTCCACTACATGGCCAGCCTGCAGAAGCACTGCAAGGAGTGGCACAAATTAGCCACCGTCTGCGCAGACGGACGCCTGAGCTGCGCAGACTGCGGGAAAAGCTTCGGCGCTCTGGGGAGATCTGGCCCCCATAACTGCATAGATCAGAACGAGACAGTGGAAAACGGACCTCTCTCCACTGAGGGCGGATACGCCTGCAACGTCTGCGGCAAGAGCTGCACCACCACCCAGAATCTGCGCGTGCACATGCGCACGCACACCGGCGAAAGGCCTTACGCCTGCGGCGAGTGTGGGAGGCGGTTTTCGGAGAGCGGTAGCCTGAGCAAACACAGGCGCATACACACCGGCCTCAAGCCGTTCAAGTGTCAGGACTGCGGGAAGCAGTTCGGGAGGATGAACCACCTGACGTCCCACCAGCTCACGCACTCCGGGGAAAAACCGTACCCTTGCCCGGACTGTGAAAGGAGATTTGGCCACAAGGGGGATTTAAAAACCCATCAGCGCACCCACTCGGGGGAGAAACCATACCGTTGCACAGAGTGCGGTAAAGATTTTGCAATTATCGGAAACCTGAGGGCCCACCAGAGGGTGCACAGCAAGGAGAAGGGCCACCAGTGTGGGGAGTGCGGGCGGAAATTCGGGGAATCGGGGCTGCTAAAGAAGCATCTGCGTACGCACACCGGGGAGAGACCCTACCACTGCACGGTGTGCGGCAAGCAGTTCAGCCGCATCCAGCACCTCAAAACCCACCGGCGCACACACACAGGGGAGAGACCGTACAGCTGTGCCGAGTGCGGCAAGAGCTTCAGCCAGTCCGGGGACCTGACCAAGCACAAGCGCACCCACACGGGGGAGAAGCCGTACCCCTGCCCCGACTGCGAGCGTAGCTACAGCAATTCGGGGGACTTGCGAAAGCACAGCCGCAGCCACTCCGGGGCGCGGCCCTACACCTGCGAGGAGTGCGGGAAGAGCTTCAGAATGGTCCAGCACCTGAAGGTCCACACCCGCACGCACACGGGGGAGAGACCGTACCTCTGCCCCCACTGCCCCCTTGCGTTCTCCCGGCCCCATCACCTCACCTCACACCTGAAGGTCCACTGATCTGGAGAGTAGAAATCAAGAGCGGGGAAAAGAATCAGGCTTGACACCCGGAGAAAATACAGAGGGCTGCACCTCAATCCAAGGGGGGGGGCACAAAACGTCATGTCTTTTAAAAAAAAAAAAGCAGTAATAAATACTATGTAGACATTGGAATAGAAGGAGACAACTGGGGGTGCACTGCACTCCTAAGCACCCCCATAGCGCCGGCCCCGCAAAGAACGTAGCTGCAGATATTTAGGAGAAAGATATTTTCAGCGGGGAGGCATATAGTTAAAACTGTTCATAGCTTTTTAAGATTTGTACAGATACGCTGCAAGAGAAAATACAACAAAATCACATGACAGTAACATACTACAAATGTCCGTCTCTAACATCATCTAAGGATGATTAGATAGAACATACTTAATTGATTACCTTACAAAAGTAATTATTTTGTATGATTATGCTCAGTGTAACCAACTGATAGTCTATAGTTCCATTGACCAATTTTTAAATGAAAGGTGCAACAGTGCAATATTTGCATCTGGTGTACCCTGCATTAGATACTCTAAGTCACTTGTGTAATATTTTTAAAGGAGAGGCTTATTAAATCGGTAATTTCTGCCGACATTTCAGTCCTCTACTATTAATGTGCCCTGAAATGTATGTGTCTGCTGACATGTCCAGGTTATATAGGAATAGGTTTTACCGAATGCTGTAAGAGATTGGTGAAAATGTATCTAAGGGATGTAATGTTTGTTAAATAATACCACAAATGTAGGGTCAAGTCATATACACAGATATGTAATGAATCTGGACTAATGTCTGGTTATGGAGCTCGCCTTTGAATACAGTGATCGACATTTTTCGAATTACTGTCATGTTGTCAGATATTTGCTTCATACCAGGCTTCTTTACCTTTAGGTGTGTTGTCAGCTTACTTGATATGTCGATTTTGCAGTGCTGGCCTATGCCTTGAATTGTATCATTAATTTGAAAGTCATTTTCACTGTGGTATTTCCAAGAGTTTTTTTGTTTTTTTTGTGGTGATTATTAATCTTTGAAACTGCCTAATTTTGAACGCATATATTGTCTTATTGCAGCCTATGTTGTATTGACATTTTGGAAATGTAATGTATCTATTGTAGTGTTATAATGTTAAATTATTGTATGCTTAACCTATAAATTGTAAATATGTACTTATTGTATTTTACAATATGTGACTTTTTCATAAACAATATCTCAGACCTTGTTTTCGGTTTCTGAGTAGGCTATTAATTAGGCAACGTATTTTGCCTGTCCTTTTCGTCAGATGCATATCTCTTTTTTCTCTGTCATGTTAGTTTGGTCCTAGCCTTCTTCGTATTAAAATACGTTTAACAGTTCCTAATTGCAAATGTAACTCACTTGTGTAGCCTGCAGGTTAACGATAGATCTCTCTAAAGCCGGACAAGGCAGACTTCGTCAATTTATGGCGAATAGGCCTTGCCGTCATTTTTATGAGCACGATTACGAGGACAGAGTCGTAACCACTACTCCACACCGATAACGAAGACGTATTTAGGGGTAAGTAATATTGAGCGTACCTTTGTTTAAAGCTGGAATCAATATTTCTTAAACCATGCCCATTTTTCATTTAGGACTACGGTGTCCGTTTGGGGGAGGGGGGAAAGATAAATGGGTAGATTCTTTAATCTTTCTTGTTGATATAATAATTGTTAAACTACTACAGTTCTTAAAGATCGGGCGTTAGAGAGGTAGTCATATACAGAAATGTAATAGATTTAGAAAATTGAGATGGATTGTCCGGTGGATGACACGTTTTAGAATCGTACGTATAGTGTCCGGCGAAGAGATAAAATGACCAAGGAGAGGAGCAACAGAGTACAGGTTGCGCGACAGTGCATTCTAATTAATCAGAGTAGATGCCTATGTAATTGTAGACTAAATATGTTCTGCTGTAATTGCGACGAGACTAATATCTGAATGACTCAAACTTTGTGGTCCCCGTTCCTCAGCTGCCGTTACGAAGAGGAAGTTCACTCGATGAGCACCTATTTCCCCATTTGCCTTCAGTTCCAACTCGGACCACTGGGGGGAGCTAGATTGCTGCCGATCGGTTATTCTGAGGTTATCGAGAGTTTCCCGTCGCCGAAGTTAACTTAGAAACGGGTGAATTCTGTTCCCTTTCACTTTCTCCGCCGGTTTGCTCATGCTCACACTAAACAACAATGCCATATTGGACTGCTGAAAAGCCAAGAGAAAATTAATCTGGCCAAAAGGACTTTTTTGACCCATTTGCACCTGTCCTCTCCTTCACCTCTTGGCTACCTGCTTCCTGTTCTTCAGTATTTCAGGTTGTCTCACTGTCTCACATTTTTTTTCTCCAAATGTTTCAGAACAGCTGTATTTTCATTGCCCTCCTTTCATTCTCATCCCTGTCTTTGCCACTGCTCTGACCTTTCTTTCCTTCATGTGCCAAGGTGGTGTTCACTTTGTCTCTGTTAGAAAATTTGCTGTATTGGAGTAACAGAGGTAGATATAATAAAAGCAACTATAAAATAATAATAAAAAACCACTACAGTACATCACAGCGCACCCCCTCTCCTTTACCCCAAAACAGAACAGAAACCACGGTATGGGGGCTGAGTCTGTCCTTTGACAGCCGGTGTCTTGTCTTTCTTTGGTGTTTTTTCAGCTTGTCTGCCAATTGAATTACTCCATACAGGATCCTATAAAAGTCTAGTTCTGGTTCTGTGATGTAATCCAAGCTATCCAATTTTCGGTTTATTTATCGCCCGGAGTTTTTGTCAATTTGTCTGAGGGACATATCGCTCGCGTTGTGCTCTGTGTCACCGGTGTCGTCGCGGTGCGCTGGTTTTAGTGCTCGCTGGGCCCCGGGGGTCAGCCCCGCGGTAAGAGATGCTTTGCTCCACGGGGCTTTCTGCTGCTAGCTCTCTGTGTCCCACCGGACTGGGACGGGCCCACTCCCACTTCTCTCATCCGCGAGGGGTTTTTCGTGGGTCAAAACACCTCAGTCTGTCTTGTGAGAATTGTAGTGGTTTTGTGGCTGTAAATAAAACCCTGTATATTGCGTTTTAGCCAATGCCGCTCCGTGTCTGTCACTGCCGAGCCCAAAATGCTGTAAAACCACAGGTATTTCCACAAGGGCAAGGGAAGGTTTCACGGCGTGGCTACTCACAGAGGCTAAAACAGAGGTAAACACAGCACATGAAAGGGTCAGTATTGTTAGCGAGTATTTAGCACAGTCAGCTGCTCTCATTGTGAACTCGCTTTGAAGCTGTGCTGTGGTTTCTAATGTGACCTCTACTGCTACTGCTGCTACTAATATAATGGGAATAGCGCCACTGCCACTTCTGTAATATCTGCTGCTGCTGTATCTTTGACCACTGTCTCCCCCTCCCTCTATCCCAGTCTAACCTTTTGCTCTCTGTCTGTTTAGCAGAGGGATAGAGATGTGGAGGGTGAGGGAGACTGACAGCGTGCGCTCCCCTGCTCAGTAAATATGAACTGCAGTGAACAGACAGGCTCATTCATCACTGAGGAAAAAGAGGGAGAGGGAGGGAGAGAGGAGGGGAAGAGGGAGGAGAAAGAGTGGAGAGTCAAGGATCGTGGGAGAAAGGAAGGGGCCGGTGGAGAGGGGTAAATGGAGAGAGAGAGCGAGAGTGGGAAGTCAACGGAGTGGATGGGGGAGAGAGGGAGGAGACAGATGGTGGGAGGGGGGAGGAAAAAAAATAATGGGATAACAGGAAAAGATTGGGTAGAAAGAAAGAGGGGGCAAGTGAGAAGAAGAGAGTGTAAAGTACATGAAATGGACATGCTAGTGGAGGCATGTTGACTTCTTCCCAACCAGCGGCTCATGGACTACCAGGAAGACCACAACATTCTGACACTCTGTATAGCCCCTGACAATCCCTGTCTACACATGCTTTTTCATCCCCTATCCCTAAACACTTTAACAGGTTACAGTCTTGCTGAGCCAGACTTGTTGCCTTTAAATCTTTCAACAGGGTGCAGCATAAGGGTCTCCTTCATAAACTGAAGAAAGTCAATGTTTCAGGACCTTTGCCATAACCTTACATGTTCTGACAAATTGCACATAAGGGTACATCTTCTGTAGTTCATCAGAGTAAATTGTCATTCATCAGAGTAATTTGTATAGTGAAAAAATGATTTAGGACTGATTTAAAAACCTGTCCCACACTAAGCTACATCCTTTGACACCCCATTCTCACCAGGTTGAGTAGGTTGTCACTGAGTCAGGAATTTTGGCTCCTAAAGAGCACATTTTCTAAAAATTGAAATTTTCCAGTTTCCCCTTTTTCATGCAACCTGTATATCATGCTCATTTCACCATGGCAAACTGCACTCACACAGGAGTGTGGGCCATGAATGCAGTTCTCTGATGCGTAAGCACACTTACTGCAACTGTTTTTTTTTTTACACTACAGGTCCCATAGTGCACCAGGCAGCTGCGTCCAGTCAAGTTGCAAGGTGCCGTGACCAGCGCGATGATGGGACCCTGGTGAACATGCCCATCTCTGCCAGTTCCCCTGGTCATTGTCAGCAAATGACACAGGTTCGAACCCAGGCTCAGTCTGCACCTGGAACTATTGCCCTAACTGTCTAAGCCACTCGGGGACTCCTATAGAACCCTTGCTACATAGTACTCTTGTCACATGAAAAACATTGAGAAACAGTTATTTTATCTAATCACACACACAACAGTGTGAGATGAGAGAACGACATTTAGTGTCTGGTATCTTGTCAGATTACGGAGGCTCTGTTTGCAGTCATTACGTCTAATTGGCAGTAAATTTGGGTGTGAGATGTTTAGAGTGGAGATGGAAAAGTTCAGTTTGCTATGTACATGACAGAATCAGGATCTGAATGCTGCCTTCCCTACTGTTTTGTTTATAAACAACCGCTCACACACACACGCGCACGCACACGGAGCATTGGATATTGACACAGGCCTACTTTGAGCCACTGTCAAGATCCTCCTCCTTTCCTTACCCTATAACCTTGTTAAAGGACTCACCCCCATTACAAGAACTCAATGGCATCCATCTGCTTTGGATCCACAGAGTACACCTCTGAAGAGCCTTTCTGTGGTGCCACCACATGTATCAGGTTTAGCAATACCCACTTCTCAAAGCCACCATACATCCAGGCTTGAAATCCTGAAGGCAAATGTGTGATGGTCTCCTTATGACCACATCTTACAACACACTATTAACTCCGTGAGACATGACCTGACATTGCACCTGGAACCTCCCTCTGACTTGGATGCTCTCTTGACCTCTCTGTGGCACCTCTGCAGATATTTTCCACAAATTTCTCTGCAGGATTCTTCCACTTCCTGTCCCTGTCATCACACCTCTACACTGTCACTATTTGCAAGGACAAAGCAGTGCGACTTCCCTCCTGCATGTCTTGTGAATCACCACACTCTGGATTTCTCTCACTGTTACAGGTTTACCTGTAACATGACAGCCTTTCTACAACTTTTCTACTGTATATTTCTCCTCTACAGTCCTCACCATTGACAGTACCTCAGACTTTGTAAGAAGCTAAAACCGTCAAAATGGCCATAATGGTCAACTAACCACTAAGTAGTGTTGTGCAATATTGGCAAAATTATTTGGCCAGTTATGGAGCATTTCTTCAATAAACAGAAATCAAAAAAATGGCTTCATGATTAGTGTCTCTGACACTGGAAAACATTATGGGTCATAATACATCAGAAATAGAATTCATTGTACCATCCGCTATGGAGATTTATTGGAAGGATTGTCATAGGATGGCCTCTCCAAGGGGAAGTGAATCTGTACCTCTGGTTGCTTCATGCATCTGAAATCCCAGTCTCGTCACTTGTGAGCAGTCCAGACTTGAACCCAGGCCCTAAATGACAGAAGGACCAACATGACCAATAACATAATCAAGGAAACAGCTAACAAACTGGCACAATGAATGCTGTTGGGTAAAAAAAAAATCACCTTCAATCATTCAATCACATATTATTAGATGTAATACTTTTTACAGTTGAATTGTCACAAAGCTCTGAACCTAATGCATTTTCCAGAGGGAATGTAAGAACCAGAAAACCCTGAGCTAATTGGTAAAAACTGGAAGAGTATCCCCTGACTCCAGGAAAAGAGAGTGAACAGACTCCTGGAAAATAGTAAAATGTTAGTAGTGGAATGGTATGACCTATCGATGAGTTCATCACATGTAGTTTCTCAACTTTTTCCATCTTGGTCTTGCACCTCGTATCATACAGGACATTTACATCAAAAGGCGCTCTTTCAATTTCCTCTAATTCACTTCACCATTTTTCTTACATCTCCTTACATCAAAACTCTCCCTTTCTCTCAATTGACCCTCGATCTCCTCCATTCACCTCCTCACTCTCTCTATCCTCTCTGACCCCCATTTCTTCCTCCATCCCTCCCTTTTCCCCACAAAGACAGGAGAAAGGGAAGATGACGTGTGACAGATGCTATATTTCGACTTTCTGTCACAGAGATTAATATTGACACAGTGTGTTTCTTACCAGGGGGCTGGTGACTGTGTGTGTTGTGTATTTATTTCATTATTTGGTGTTCAGGCAGTTTTTCTCAAGAATCAGATGATAACAAATGTACAGACTGAAATAGAGACACAAAAGTAAAAGACTGTGCTCACCACATACTCAGTGTCCCTCTTTAGGGAAGTCTCTGTCTTTCCATATGTCTCATTTTTTGCACACAACAATGATTTAAGTCAAAGCTTTTTATTCTTTTTGAAAGCCCAGACCCCCACATAGAATAACAGTGGCAAGAGAGACACCCTGCAGGCAGAACATGTTATCTGCATGCTAAATCATGTTACACCAGGCCGGCTAGCCTATTTCACTTTTGCAAATAAGCAATTGGTTGAGTGAGGTAACCTTTAATGTGAAGTAAATGGAAAGTTCTTTGACCTACTGAATTGTTGAAGCAATTTAATTATTTACATGTTTGTTTTTACACGTTATTCTTCTGAAGATAGCCTTTATGTATGCTGCTTTGGATAAATGTCAATATGTGGACGTGTGTCCAAAAAATAACAGATAAAGAACAAATAATATTAAAATGCAGCCGAAATTGAAATTCGTCTATAAAATTACAGACAAGTAAGTCATTTAAACAGGAAAGGGAAAATAAGAGAAATAAAGAAAGTTACTTAAATAAACAAATAATAATAAAGCGAGAGAGAGATAGGCCTTGGCGCGGGAGACATACACCCGGCGGGGGAAACAGTTGTCGCTGGAGACTTTTATTGACTTTTTTCCCTCTTCAATCGCACGTGACCGGAGCGCGCGCGGGGGCTAACAGATAAATTCACAGAGAGAGGGACTGAGGTAGAGAGAGAAATGAGAAAATAAATTACTCTGGAAAGATATGACGATAGGCTACACGCGGCTTTAAATCTAAAAGGGAATTCGCGACACACTCGACCAATTTGTCACTGCGCTTTTTACCTTTTTTTCCATTTCTTTTTGGTACTTTTTTCCCTATTATTTTTCCCTTCCTCAGTACCCCGGTGCTCCTAATTTACCCCTCTTTTTCGTGCGTTCATCTCGGCTTCACACTCTTCATGTCTTCTTTTTATACCACCCTACCTTGTGTATGTGTTGATCTGTTTTCCATAGAGCCCCAGATTCTCTTTCATTTCGGCATACAAAACATACTGAATAGATTTTATCTATCTATCTATCTATCTATCTATCTATCTATCTATCTATCTATCTATCTATCTGTCTGTCTGTCTGTCTTCGTGTCTATTTATCCATTTATGCTACATTTATCAACGCTTTCCTCCTTCTCTCAGTACTTCCTTCTGTAAGTATGTCTTGCGTATATGCCCCTACCTCCCGCCCCAAAACAATCATACACCCGTACGCGTGCAGGTATTCACACCAAAACACCCAAAAACGAAAAAAGGGAGGAGAGGACCAAAATAAAGAGGGGGACCCACGGAGAATGAAGGGGCTGAAAAGGGAAAGAAAGGAAAAGGGAACCAAAAGAAAACGCAGTCTTAAAGTATACCCCCCTCTTTTATTTAATTTAGACGCCAGGCGAAAATCGATCCTGCCATTCGATACGCAATCCGAATCAAGGCGAATTAAGCGGGCGGAAATTAACTCTGAAAATATTTTTGATGGAGTGGCTTGTAGTCTCTCGGCCAAATGGACTGCAAAGTGGAACAAATGACAGGGGCCTAGTGGTGGAGACAGCGCCGCTCCATCTTCCATTAGGCCGTAATGGGATAGGTCCAGCCCCCTAGCTCGACTCGGCTGCATTAATCAAAACAGCCGCTATATGAAGATTTATGGTTCTCCCCGCGTCGCCGCTTCACTCCAGCGCCACTGAAGCCGGAGCCAGTTCTCGGTGTGCGTGTGTGTTTGAGGGAGGGGGAGTGCTCTCCCCTCTCCCTCTTAGTTTTCTTCTTCTGTTCGTTTCTCCCTTCCTCTCGCATATACGCAAACGCCGTAGCGCGTCCCGCTTTCTTCGCACTCGTTTCTGGCGCTCTCGTTCTGCGGCTTGTGAAATCTCTGTTGTGCTTTTTCATATACATGCTCTTTTACTTTTTACTTTTTACTTTACTTTGTTGAATTATTTGCTCTAATTTATATTACAACTTTATATAATACATTATATTGTTTTAAACAACATATACAATATATAATCGATAAACTTAAACAATGTGATATATACACATTTTTTACGTTTATTGATCTGGTTTTTCAGATTTGTCTGTCTCTGACTTTGCAGCGCAATGGAAGCTTCTGCTCTGCCTTCCACTTCACCATCAGGAAAATAAAAAATGAAAATATATGGGAACATATATACTTTTGTTATTTTCCTGCCACAACTAATAATTTAATTAAGATACATTGTCAGAATGCAGCTGACTGTTTTCTCTGTTCATTAGATGGTTACAGGTTGATTTTGACACCTCATGACATCACCACCTTACAAACAATGACACTCCGTATCCCTCTCTCTGTACTTCACATCACCCCCCTACACCCTCTCATAAAGTTGTCTTGGCTCCATGAAACTCCAGATGGGCAGACTTTGATTTGACGTTGGTGCTGAGTAGTGACGGAAGTTCCATCGTAATACATATTTGTAAATCTAGTCCCAGTTGTTTCCATCTGTGGTAAAGGGAGGCATAAAGACAGTTTGATAAAGTTTTGGTGGTTGAGACAGAGCTCCATCAAACACACTTAAATTGTGCCTGTGAGACTCGGGGTTTGGGGAGCCCAGGAGCTGGGGGTTATACGCAATGAGCTCAGGCGATTCTGAATAGGTGCAAGTGCAATAGGTGAGAATTCCAGAATGGAGCCGGACAGATGGACCTTCATCACCCTTCTGAATCTCACATACAGTGTGTCTCTCTGAGATTTGCACACATACATCTTCCAATGCCTCCCTCTCTGTTCCTTCCCCTTTTCTGACCTGTCTCTTGTGAGTGTTTTATTTTTTTTTATATTTTTCTGTCCCCATAACCCCCATTTCTACTATACACCTCTAGTTTCCATATACCTCACTCTATTTCTCCTTCAACCCATCCCCTTGTCCCGTTCAGAGAGCTAAACCGACATGGAGACATCTCTATATACATCACGCTATCTCTGTTTTCCTCTCTCTCCCTCCCTCTTTCCCCTTTTCCTTTCTTTTATTTCTTTTCCTGTGCACAGAGGGGAAGCTCACTGCCAGTTTCAGTCTGCCAGGGGGTTTATTTAAATTAGAAACGCTTCACTCTCCTCATACCCCTCTCTCTCTCTCTCTCTCTTCCTCCCCCCCCACCCCCTTCCCTCACACCCCCTCTCTCTAGGCACTGGTGACTCCCCCTTCCCCACTGCATCCCCCCCCGGAGTCCAGTCAAAGCTGTGCAACTTTTGGGGAGAGGAGGGAAAAGAGGGACTGAAAGGTAAATAGGAAATTGGTAGGGGAAAGTGTGTGTTTTGTGTGGGGGGGGGGGGGGGTAGAGGGAGGTTAGAAGTGACAAACAGGCCTGTTAGAAATAGTTTTTCATCTGCCTCATTTTTTTTCCCTCTTGTAGCTCATTCCACCTTTGTTTTAATCTTATCCCCCACATTGTCTCTCAACTGGTCCCCTTTGTCTTGCAAACCCTATCCTTCCACTCTCTCTTGAACCATCCAGGTTTCTCCACTCGTAATTCTGCCCTCTCCCTGTCCTTCCAGTCCCCCTTCTTCAACCCACAGCCCTCTCTTTCTCCCATCACACAGAGATTGATTCCTGTCCTTTTTATCTAAGTACAATGTATCTGCAATAAGTTTCACAATTACAACAATGCCAAGTGTATTAAACTATTTTTCAAAAACATTCTTTCTCTCTTTCTTTTTCTTTCTCTCTCCATCACTCTTTTCCTCTGTGAGTGAGATTCATGAAGGAGGTCAGTCATCCTCTCTAATCATCCCTGTAAATAATGACCCTCCCTCTCCCTCCCCCCTGACTCCTTGCCTATTAACGCGCAATTATTTTAGCGGGCTGAGCCACCCGTCCACAGTGAGAGGAAACGGAGTGTGGAGAACAGAGCGCGCATCTAATCACTGATTGACATTGGAAGCGTTCATAAATCATATCATCATTAATATTATTGTTATCAGCAGGAGTGGTGGAATTGTCGCCCACTAATTGAAGCACTGCAGTCAAAGTAAATGGCTTCTGACTGCTTACTGTATGTACCTCTCCATGCTCCGTCGGCAACGAAACGTGTCAGTATTCCTATTGTTCGTCCTCTGATGTGATAAAGAAGTATGAACTGGGCTGCAAATTACTATTTTAAACTCCATTTTCACATGTCCTGTTTTAGCAAAAGTAGGCCTACCGACTATGACAGTACTATTGACCAGTAGCATTAGTAAGTTGTGGGTGGACCAGTATTGTTGGTACTGTACAACAGTTCACCATGTACCACACCAGATTAGTGACACTGTTGACACTCATGCCTTTTTTTGTAATACAGTGGATAGATTCATGTTACCATTACTGCACCTGCTTGTGCACAATCTTACCACCCTTGACAAGGGTAGGCCCATCCATTATAGGCCCAACATGTAATGTGCAATAACTAATCAATCTAAGCGGCTTCGTGTTGAGAGACAGCTGCGAAAAACCCCTCAGGATCAGGACTGTAAACTCCATACACAGATTTCCACAGTCGATTGAATGCTGGTTACGTGATGCAGCACTTAATACTCAGCAATAAAATGTGCAGGCCGAGGGGGGTCTGAGCGAGCAGTCCTCGCGTGTGGGGGCACAGTTCTACCGTTCCACGCTCTTCAATAGTTTTGTCACAGGTACATGCGATATAATTAGGCGGGCGCACTCGTCGGTTCGGTTATTGGTCAGTAAATCAAACGTCTCTGCGTCTGCGCAATCAAGCCCCTAATGCCTCAATTTTTAACCACGGCCGTGTGGTAACATGCCATCCAAGATCTCCTGTGGTTGAACTTCGGTGTACTCCTCCATCCGCTCAAAAGAGTGATTCGGATCGCGTTGGAAAAACCAAGGCGCATATGGCGTTTATAATGGCTTAATGTCGGATATACGGAGATAATTTTAGCCATCGATAGATCGTCCGAAACCTGAACACGGATGGTTTATGTTTCCAAAACATTGGTCGCATCTTGTTTCGCGAAGGCTCATAAGCAGCCTATTCGTTTTCCTTCCATGGTGGGACAGCATCTGTTTAATGTATCATTATCGTTTCGGTTTTCGGAATTAAAAGCTGTAGCCTAGTAAAAACATAAAATAATTAAATATTATCCATAAAGAATTATTCGTTGTCTCAAGCTCCCTTATTTTGATGGATGTCTGTTTATGATTCGTTCCGCCAAGAAATTCCTACAACATTTCTTTCCCGATAATATATCAATTTATCAGCCGAGATTTTTTATGTAAATTTACCACCCTCCCCCCAAAATAAAGCGTCTTACTCCTAAACGATCTAGAACTAATTAAGCAAGTGTTAATTAAAATCCGGGAGAGAATAAACGTGGAGAATTGTTATGGAAACGTTGAAGTTAATCAAGCTTTCAGATTATTGATAACATCCTGAGAACAGTGATCGATCGGGAAGACATTAAGTGGCGAAATAAAGCAGAGATTGTGTGTGTATGTGTGTGTGTGTGTGTGTGTGCGTGCGTGCGTGAAAGAGAGAGTGCGCGCGTGCGTGCGTGTCCTTGTGTCATTAGGCTATGTATTTATCCCGTCCCGTGCCATATCTTTGTGCCACAGTTAGCGCAACTGTGGGGTGTGTAGTGTCCAAGTGTCCAGATTAAAATATATTTATATATTGTACGGATAGGGTACTGTCTGGGTATGCGTATGTTCCATTTAAAAACTAATATTTTATTTGCTTGGAACCCTCAATTAGGTGTTTTGTCCAAACCCATGAGTACGCAGTTTACTGTATGTCAGACTAAATCCCTTCTTACGATACTGAACGTACAGTATGTTATTGGAGCGCTTATATCAATGTTCAGTGTGCTCATTGATGTCTGTCTATGTTAATATTTCCTTCCCATCTAAATGTTGGTTCATACAACCCAGTGTGTTTGTACCTGTTTACATCTGTTCTCCCCGCGTGTCTGTTTACTTCTGTGTCAGTGCCTACGTGTCGTGTACTTACTAGCCGCTTTGTCATTCAGCCAGCGATAGGAGCAATTCACCCATAAAGTGGCGCTTTCGCCCATAAATAATATTCAAGTCGGTCTATTGTTAAGTGAAAAGTTGACTGGTGTTTGATTTTTTTCTTATTTTTTTTTCTTCTTCTTTTCCGCGGCGACCTCGGGTTAGGACTCATACATCACGGGATGACAGCTATAGAAAGGCCCTAAATTAGCAACTAAATCGAATATTGATCAGCTATGTGCGGCCCTGCGCGTCGCGGCTCTTTGCCGTTTTTTTTCCTCGGAGAGAGAGAGGAGGGGAGAGCGGGAGAGGGAGGCAGCATGTGTGCCATTCTGTGTGATTTGTGTGTGTGTGAGTGAGTGTGTCACGCTCTGTATGTGTCTGAATCACTAGTGTCCCTCTCTTCCCCCCTGTCCAGCTCTCTCTTTTTCCCTCTCTCTCACACACAAGCGCACACATACACACACACACACACACACACACAAATCTAGTCTTTCATCCCCATACCCCTTAAATTATCCTTTGTTAACATTCACCTTATTTAATTTTTATTTATATTAAGTCCCTTACCAAAAATACTGGCAGCATTTCACCATGCATGATAAATGTTATGACACATTTTGCAGTTATGATGATTGTAAGCTATGATTTAAGCTCATGTAGTTAATCAGATTTTAGTCCAGTCCAGTCCAGTCTCTAGGACCATGACTGTGTCACAAGCCATATTGACTTTATTTACCTTTATTTTGTACAGGCAGTTTACTTTAGTGACATGGTAGTCAATTTACATGGATCACATGTTTTTATTGTCCCTATCATATAACAAGGAAGTTGATATCAGTGGCATCGACATTTTAATAGTTTTAGTGTTTAAGCTTTTGTACACATAAGAAGCAATCCTGCATTGGCATATTGTGTGCATGCAAGAATGAAAATGCAAGTATCCGCTCACAAGAAAGGGAAACAGAAATAAACGCATAAAATAAATTCATGTAAAATTTTCCCCCAAAATTGTGTAATGATGAAGGGTGGGCCATTACTATTAACACTAACAACACAAATGCAGCTCTTTATTAGTCTCATTGCAGGCTGCGAGCATATTGTACCCTCGTTCCCACCATCTACCCATCCAGGCATCCATCCATCCAATCACATTTCTGTCTCTCTCATTATGTCATACAGGATCTATCCTTCCATTTTAGCTTGTCTGGTTCCGTTGCGCTGCAGATATGTCACTGGATGCTGATGGTCATGTTTATGGGGGAGCTATTTATGAATACAAACCCCTGAACAGTGAGCAGTGCCAGTATTGATGCCTCCTAGCCTAGCATTGTGTGTGAGGTCATTCCTCTGTTCTGCTCTCTGCGGGACGCGTTTGATGAAACGATCAAGGGATTTCTCGCAGGAAGCGCCGGTGTCCGGGGCAACGTGAACCAAAACCAAAGCCTGAGTGTAGGTGGTCAAGGTCATGTCAGGTCAGGCAGATTAGCCCTTTCGCAGTCATGAACAAAAGAGTCAGCTTGTGCGGGTTACTAACTCCAGATCAAAGTATTGAGTGTAGATATCATAACAAGACAGGCAATGTGCACCACCAAAAAGGGGACGGATTAAAGGGAAAAGAAGCCTTAAACTTTGGGTATTCAGGTCCTAACTCCTTTTCTATTTGCAGGTCTATCTCACTTATTTTAGAGTGAATTTAAACGTACATCTCCTGCTTTACATGATGGCAAGGTATCACTGTGCAAATAATAATAATGAAAAATAATAAATAAAACAATACCACAGGTATTACAGTCATGATGGACAGATTGTCAGTCTGTCTGTATTTATTTCAGTACCTGGGAGTATGTCTGATTTTCCATTACAGTACATTAGAATGCAGGAATACAAATGACACCAGGCTAGTTTCAGCACCATGGACAAAGCACAATGTTCCTTACCATGGTTGCTCCCCTGTATGGTTTATGTAATGTGTTCCACTATCGTACCAATATTGTATAATATCAATATAATACCAATATTGTAACTCGTGGATTGTGAGATGCCCAAACCGTTCATTTGCGTGTTTGTTTTCTACTTTACTCAAGTCCCATGGTAGTTAATTGATATGCACCCCATTAAGCTGATCACTCCTATTCCATATCAGTGTCATCCACAGTGATGCTTTAATTGTGTACCTGATCGCACGTTCATCCAGCATGTCTATTTCTACATTTCTACAACAAACGCACTTTCACTACTTGCTCTATGTGGTTATCAAAAAACGCAGTTAGACGAATGCGTCATTAAACTACTCATACTAATTATACTACTGTTTCTACTACAACCGCTAGTAGTAGTAGAGCGCCCGCTGCTTTTACTATGACCTCTGCTACTATAGCAACGTATTGTACATTGTTGTTGTGGTAAAAGTGAGGTAGTAGCATACTCATGTGATAGGAATCGGGTAGATCATAAAACTTTTTCATTGCATCTGTTCAAAAATAGACATACAGAGCTAGATACAAAATAATTAATGACAGACACTGAAGCGCTTGGAGAGCGCTCTGTGTACCGGGGCTCATCTTGGCTAACAGTTTCGAGAACTACGCTCGAGGACAATCCGGCAACCATCTGTTTCCGGAATTCACAAATTTTCGGGGGCAAAGTGGTTCTGTGCTCCTAGGTTCGTTACCGCGAAAATGCCGCAGTTTATTTATTTTCTCTCGCGCAGTTTCTTTCCTGTAGGACGAACAGAAGGTAAGAAAAGAGATGTTATTTTACTTTTCCTTTTTTTTGGCAGCCGTTCCCCCCTTTCCACTGTGATTCAGTACATAAACACAACGTCCCCTCTGTTTTTTTGTTGCACTTTTCCCCCTATTTCCGTCTTTGCATCCTGTTATTTAGTTTATTTTCCCCTATATATATCATGTAGGAAGAGGCGAGGTCTTGTTTTTCATCACAATAACAATACCGATATGGCATCTCGAAACCTTCTGTGTGGGACTCGGAAATATAAAAAGACCATAGAAAAACTCATAAAAAGTTGTCAGTAGTAAACCCCCCATTGGATTGGCGCGTTCATAGTACTGCATCTTAACCGTCTTTAAACCCGTCAATGGGAATTTACTTCCAGTTATGATTATGGAGTTATATTCCATTTCATGGAAAAGGCAAATTAGTAATTATTTCATACTGTCAGCCTTTTCATTTGATTGTAGTGTGTTATGGTGTCATGGTGTTGAGGTGGAATCAGTGCTCCTGAGAGCAAAACAGATATGGGGAAACGTTTTGATTTTAGAGAAATTCTTTCGGACTGAAAAGAAGATTTGACAATCAAATAGGGAAACAGAAAGTGAGGGAATTTAGGCAGGGTTTTTGGTTAAAAAAAAGGACAGATTGGGAATGGATGAAAAAATACAGGGTGGAGAGAGTGTTAAAAGCTAAACAGAGGAGGAGAGAAGATTAAAACTGAAGGGGGGGCGGGAGAGGAGGAGGTCGTCAGCAATTAGCACTGCCTCATGCTCCTAATTAGAGAGGCATTCTTACGAGGAATAAGGGAGGGCGAGAGAAGGGGTGGCAAGAGAGTTCCAAGGTGAGCTGGCAGAAAGACAAAAGTCTTTTCTGAGGTGAGGTGAGAAGAAGCTGCAGGTGTATGTGAAAAAAAAGGAATGGTGGAAGGGATGAAGGTGTGGAGACAGAAGGAGTGGATGACACCACTGACTTCCTGAAGATCTGGCGTTAGACCAAAGATCTGAAATTATATATACTATAAAACAGGGCTGTGAGAGTGTCACAGGACTGTTGTACTGTTGACATTATTGCATTAAATGTGTACTGTCTGTAGCAAAGCGATAGCCAATGATTTCGCCGACAAATATCCATCATTCAAAGGCTGAAAAGTTTTTTTTTTTTTCTTAGGAGGGGTGGTTATTGAAAATGTGCCTTCAAAAAAGGATCATAGTTTTCATGAAACCATGAACTCATGTTTTCAGCACTGTAGGTGGGTTGTGAGCAGGGTTAATATTTATCAAGAAAACTTCTGATTGATTTTTTGAAACCAGGAAGGGTACACAGATGTTCTATGTTCTATCTGCGTGAAGTTTGTTATTGTTTTTAAGGCTATTACTTTCAAAAGGTACCATGAATGAATGCTACCTTGATTTGTATGTATAAAAGCAATTTTGGAGATGCTGTGAGAAGTTGGTAAACATTAGTCGGTTCAATTGAGCTACGCTGCTTTAAAAATATTTTGCTCTCTTATAAATGACAAAATACCAGTTTTTATTTTATATTTGTAACCGTTAGTGACTCCATAACATTTTTCCTTCTGTGATTCAGTACGATTTTCAGTGCATGCTTGTATAATCTGCAAAATCAAACACATCCTGATGCAGTTGAGTTCTTAGCTATACTCCTCTATACTCTAGCAAAGAAAAATCGATATTGCATACATTTCCATCTCACTCTTCTGAGTAAAAGGTGGAGACAAGCTTTCCTCTTTGTGAGTGCAGCATCTGCTTTGATAAGACTGCAAAACACTCATCTCCACTGACTCATCTTCTGTTGATGATGATGCTTTACCTGTTAAAAAGGTACCTATTTCCAGCTGTATACCAGAAACAAGCACTAAATCAAATATTCCTCCTCCACAGTATATCAGAAACATATATTACACCATATAATGCCTTTTTGACAGTTGAAAAGAGCATCTACTAAATGACTACATGTGAGGTAAATGTAAAGATAATCTTATCTCACTATATACTTGAAACACACATTACATGAAACAATTCCAGTGAAAATACCAAATCTATACACTGTGCCAAAAAGTTCTCAGGGTGTACTGAAAGCAAACTTTTTTCTTTGTCACAGTAAACTTAACACACACTGACTATATCAAATAATCCTGACAGCATACCTTAAATGTAAACACACACATTAGGCTATATGAACCTAACCATGTACTATTTATCTACTGCTATGTCTAAAGCACAAACCATCCCAAACTGAAAATGCATAAGCATAAATCTGTCCCAAATCGAAAAGAAAAATTTAGCATATTGAAGTTTTGACTTGAGCGAGAAATTCTGAATTGGCACAACAACAATTGATGAAAACAGGATCAAAATTAAACAAAAAAAAAAGGAAAAATGTGGTTCTTAACATGTGTATCAAGAACAGAGCAGGCCAGAAAAAGAAAGAAATCATCTTTAGAAGAAGGCAAAAGATACTGGAATGGGGATGGAGAACAGAGTGACGAAGAGAGGGACAAAGTGACTAGGAAAGGGAGCGAGAGAGAGGAGGAAGAGATGAATGAGGGATAATTGCATTAGAAAGAAGAGAGGGGCAGAAGGAAGGAAATGATTAGAGAAGAAGAGACTGATATCCGATAGAAGGGGGGAGGGGGGGTTTACTTACTGTGAGGGTTCAATATGCAGTGACACTCTCCCTCTGTGTCAATACAGACCGGCTGTGTTGTCTCTCTGTGCGTTTGAGTTGGTCCCTCTTTCTCCTAATGCAGAGCACTCGTTTTGTCTGCTGGTCTCACCCTCTGTCTCTTGTGTGGTATATCTGTGTCATTCTCCCTCATTTTCTGTGTCTTGGCATCTCTCTCTGTTTTCGGACCGCCCAAATTGAAGCAGAAACAGTCCTTGCTGGGTTAATTGTTGAATGCATAATAAATCACAGACATTTACCGCCATACCTTAACATAAATTATGTAACAAACACAGACAGAGTGACATGTCTCTCTGCCCCTTCTTAAAAACACATGATTCTGCCATCTTTAAACACAATTATAATGATGACTGACCCCTGCATGTATCAAACATAGCCCCTTTTCTGCTCAAATGTAGTACCTCAGTGTAGACAGAGATCACATGGGCATATGGTGTTTTGTTGAGGTCTGTTATCAGTATCTGTAAACCTTCTCCTCCTGTTTTTATACTGTGCTGTCATCTGTCATTCTGCCTTCCTCCCACGAACCCACCACCCACATTAAGAGCAATTCTTCCATTTCAATAATTGAAGTTCCAAACAAAGACACAATTAAGGAAACTAAAACATATCGGTCCCATCCATTACTGTAAAAATTACACTTACCACTTCCTTTCCATGTCAGCTGTTCATGGCCTCCCTACTCCACCCCATCTCCCCTTTCCCCCTGTTTATGAGGTCTGAATAGGGGGTCAACAACCTCAGCTCGTAGCCTGATGCAATTCATTTCTTAGACTCCAAACCACAAGCATAACTATACCCATATCATATATCCTAACCTATATATATGTATATGTATATGTATATATGTGTGTGTGTGAGAGTGTGTGTGTGTACAGTATGTATATATGTATATACGTATATGTAAAGATGAATGGACATTGTTATGGTGTTGTTGATTTCCTTTTCTGTCTCCCTTTGTCTTTGCACATTGCACACGCTATCCTCCTTTCAGTGACCTGCTTCCTCAGCACTGACAGCCTCTCTCTCTGTCATTGGAACTCCCCGTCAATACTTACCTGGTTTGGTCACCCTCAGCGCTGTGGCCACAGAGACGTTGGCAGGGTGAAAGGAGACAGCGAGGACTTTGGGGTAAAAGAGAAATGATGAGGTAAGAGGCTGAGAGAGGGAGAGAGAGGAGTTAACATCAGCGGGTGTCAGTGTGCGTGAGTGTGTATATGTGTCTGACTTTTTATGGTGCCGGTGTTAGAGTATGGACTGGGGCATTGATTGGGGACCAACATATCAAGATCATGAATGTTACACACATCATTTAACATGCATGCACACATGTGCACGTGAACATACAAACACACTATTTACTCACATGTTGTCCTTCAAAGACCATATCATAAATAAATGTTACCTGGAATAGAAATATCTAATAGGGGCTTTTCAAGTTTGGTTCATGTAAGATGTATAAATTTTATGCCTGTGTGTACTCCCCACTGATTTTCATATATTTTTGTCTTCCCTTTTTTCCGTACAATTGAATCCCTTTTCCCCCACATTCCCCCTCTAATCCTATCATTCTCCCTCCTTTTTTCTCTTTCTCTTTCCTCTTTACTCTTTTCATTTCCTCCAATCTCTCTCCCCCTCGTGTCACTTTGAATTCCCTATCCACTGGCCTGTGAGAGTGTGTATGTGCCTGCCTGCCTGCCTGCCTGCGTGTGTGTGTGCGCGCGCGTGTGTGCGCGTGTGTGTGTGTGCCTGTGCATGTTCATGTGTGCACTTCAAAAGCTTTGCATCTTTGTGTATGCAAATGTAAACATGAGCGTAGTTAATGTCACCAAATAAGTTATATGCTTGACTGTCTGTCCTGTTTCGTTGTGTGTCTGCCTGTGCTTGTGGCAGCGATGTCATGTTTTAATGCCAGGTGCCTTGTGTCCATGGAATTCTATGTGTTGTGTCACTTTTGCACATATTTCATTATGTTTTTATGTGCATGCCATTTCCTGTGTTTAGGTTTCAGTTTTCAGTCTGATAAGTGTTGGCGTATGTATGTGTGTATCAGTTTCTGCCTCAGTATCTGTGTATACGTGCGTATCAGCATATCTGATAGTGTGTTTACGTTCCACCAGCAAGTGTACATCTATATGTATATTAGTGGGCCTGTGTGTGTCTGTGTGCCCGTATGGGTGCCTCTCTGTCTGGGCGTCAGAGTGTATCTACATCTCAATATGAAAGTAGACAGTGTGTGTGCGGAGAGAGTGGGGGAGTGAGAAGGACGGCGCGAGAGTGGAGAGGGAGGGGTGGGGGGGTGGGGGGAGCCCGGGAGCCCCCCTCTTGTCGACAGTTTGACTGATGACATGCATTAAACAGTTAATCTGTCTGATTGAATGTTTGCTTCCTCCAAATTGAAACATTAAACAACAAGGCGAGAGAGAGAGGAGGGGAGAGGCAGAAAAGGAGAGAGGGATATGGCTTCATCTATTGCCCAAATCATGCAAAGCATTGGACTGGAATATATAATACTGTCCTGTATGGGAGCGAGGGGGGAGAGAGAGAGGAAGAGGGAGATTGGAAGGGACAGAGGGGGAGCGAAAGAGAGAAAAGAGAGAGACGGGGGGGGGGGGGGGTTAGAGAGGTGCGAATGGAAAGGCAGAGGGCGGGGAGAGTAAGAGAATGAAAGGGGGTAAGAGAGAGATGGATAGAATAAAATGATAAAGAGGTTTGCTGAAGGAGGAGAGGGCACAGAGGGAGATAGGAAGGGGGTTGGAATTGTTGAAAAGAAAAAAAGGAGGAAGTTACACATGGAGATGGTTGAGCGGGTAAGCTGAAGACCCACAGAGGATCAGGGAAAGGGGTGATTAACTTTTCAGACAAACATGCAGGAAGCCTGGTGTCAGGAACACAGGAAGTCCTCATTTAATATATAGCTCACATTCCTGTAATACTCAACCATAATACATAAGATTAAGTATATTGATATATATTAAGATATTGTCCTCATAAGAACATGTGTACTGTAAATGTGGAAGGTATGCAGAGAGGATGTCATCTCATTAAAAACATGATATATCTATTATATCCAAGCAATATATATTTACCAGACTGGCTAATTCAAGCATGGAGAATTGGATGTGTTTACCATTGCCACATTTCTTGTTTATTATGATCTGGGTAGTGTGCTATTATACAACCACTTAAGAGACATGGCAGAAACTATTGGTAGCTATTGATCATGTGCAAAACACTTAAACTCGCCAAACCAACAAAAGTCTTCCACTTTATTAGCGGCTCTCCAAATGTAATGTTGTGTACAACTATTTCTGAATCCTTCCATCGATCAAATCAAGAAAGTTATGACCAATCACATGCCCTACTGTCTTTTGGTGTAATGTGTTTTAGTAGGTTAGTCAAAATTTTTTGTTTAATGGCTTAAGCAAAATGGCGTAACTTAAACTGTCAAGAGAATTAAACACAAGCAAGTCACATTAAACAGACAGCCAGCTGGGGAGGACACAGGTGCACAGCCCTTTACAATCATGTAAAATTTAAACAGTTTGTATTAAAACAAATTTTGTATTAATTATTCATTATAACAGGGGACACCTTGCATTGCTTAATGTGTTGCAGAAATGAAACGTCATAGCATTACACAACAATTCCCTTAGGAAGACAAGACAGAGGGGACAGGAAAAGATATCTAGATAACTTGCAGGAAGACAAGTTAAGGTATGTTGGGTCAAAAGTGAGGGAAATTCAAATGGATAGAGACTAAGAATGCTAACACAACTGACTGATACTAAACCCGATGTAGTAATATTCAAACATGACTGAGAAACTATACACATTTTTCTTTAATTGGCTGAACCTATGTTGTGCTGCTCACCACCTGATTGTGAGTTTCTGATGGAGAGAAAACTGCAGCACTGCATTGGAATCAGTGTAAACACTGAACTCCAGTTACGTCAGCCCGTGAATGTATTACTGCAGACGACAATGTTGAAACTCAGGCCTGAAACGATGTCATCATGGCAACGATAATGGGACAGTTTTATGTTGTTCAGAACGTCAAGACTACAGCTACACGTGTCCCAGTGTCATCGACCTTGGCAGTAGCAGCGACTCGCGGGTCTACAAGCACAGTGTGTCAAAATCGGATCAGATGGTTCAAGATGTTTACCACAGATCCAAAGACCAGATGCGTGCCGTGGGGGAAAGGCCGAAAATTGGCAGCATGCATTCTCAGTGAAGATGGCCAAGATTCAATGGTATGAATATTATTTTGAAATAATATTTTTTTCTAGTAAATATATTTTTACTGGTATAGCCTATCATACAGTGAAGACCAGTTTGGGTCATGCGTTGAAGTGAATAGGACATTTTTGTTATTTTTTCTTCTAAAAGCTGGATTGCATTAGTATTGCCATGTATCAGGGTATTTTCTAAATATCAGAGAGAGGTACAGAAGCAAGAATTTGCGAGGAAATGTACTATATGTACTTTTTCTTTCATTGCCTTTCTTACTTTTTCCTGCACTTTCATTCTTTTAAAATGAGAACAGTAGTTTTATTTTTTGTCTCTGAGAATTTGGTCAATAGAGAGGCTTAGCTTTTACCTGTCTCCGTGTTACTCTGATCTCTGTTTAAGTTGCAGACTGCATATAGTTTCTCTGCTGCTTTCAGGTAAGGCGCATATCTGTGGTAATTGAAATTCATGGCAAAATATACACACAAGGCCTCATTCTACAACCTCTCTCTTTGATCTTTTTAGGAGTCCACTCCCCCACCAGTGGGCAATCTGTTTTTTTTTTTTAAAAACTGAAATACTTCAATTACTTTAATGCCACTTTAAACTGACTTATCTCGTTATGAAATCATGTGAATTTTGTGAGTAGGTGTGGGCCAATGCAACTCTGTGAACACCTCACTGTTATCATTAAAGGGATGATTCAATCTATCCCAAGCTTTAACTTTTTAAGGTTACTCAAAAAAACCTACTGTGAATATAAGGCAGTTTTAGTTTTTTTTTTTTTTTTCACCGCTAGCATAACTTTTTCAATATTTTCTTTTCTGAAACAAGCAAGTGAAGGAAAAATGGATAGTGGCTTACACTTGTCATTGATTTCTTTATGTCTTTCTGACTAAAAGCTTTGAATTGCCCCTTCAGTTACTAAACAGGCATCCTTATCCACAGCAACTTACAATGCATATGGTATTCATTCTGTCACATTTGCTAAGCCGAATCACTGTTGATAAGAAATACAGTTTATTCAACTTTATTATGAGACTCTTGCAAGAGACATGATGAAGACAAGTAAATGGTTGGTAAAAGTCATAAAAACATGGGTCATTGCGGATACAAGAATAAAACAAGTAGAGGGCATTCAACAAGCCACAAAAGTAGAAATATTAGAGTATGGGGGCGAATATACAAGCATGACTTCATCAGGTATGGCCCAAGGAGATCTTTTGTAGGTAAATATTTATATAATGGCCAGAACAGACCATTCAGAATTTGTCAGCTGGTATTTTCCTTGCAATGTAAAGTGAATCTGTCAGTCTGTTGAGTTTGGTTGTGAAGGATCCCAGAGGGTTCAACTGTGTCTTAATTTGTCAATTATATACTATATATGTAAATATTTATTTGTTTAGTGTGTGTGTTTGTTTGTTTGTGTGTGTGTGTGTGTGTGTGCATGCGTGCATATGCTTGTATAGTTCATCATCCGGTGGGGGGAAAAAGGTCTGGTGGGTTGTTTTGACCCTTTAAGTTAGTCCCCCCAAAGCCCTATAAAACAGTGACACTCCTCAACAAATAGTGCTGCATCTCTCAGCTATGAATCAGTATGGTATTAATCTGCTTCATATTCTGCTCTGATAGGCGCTATACCAAGTTCCCGCATTTCTTAGAACGCTAAAATGTATTGCCCTGTGCCACACAACATCTTCTGCAGTGTCACTGATGCTTTGGTGCTGGGTAGGACAAGAGATGCCAGTTATGCCAATAATGTCCAATCTCCATCCAAAGACAAGGAAGCCCTCAAATTGGCAGTTTGCTTAAAAATACCTTAAGGATTTTCCACCCCTATGAGTTTCTATGGCCTCTCTGTTCTATAGTGGTTTACAGTGAAGAAGCAGTGGTGAGGTCAGCTGTGAGCTGTCAGACATATTTACATTTACATTTATTTGTTTGGCAGATGCTTTTATCCAAAGCGACTTACATAGGTTACAGTTCTTTACAATGTTATCCATTTATACAGCTGGATATTTCCTGTGATAATGCGGTGCTTCGTATATGATATGAAAAATTTTGTTTCACTTAAAAATGTTAAATTGTGGGTGGGCAATGTAAAAAGAGGGTTTTAAAGGGGATAGTAAAACATCCAATCTGTATTTAATATAATATTAATGACACTCAATCATATCTCTTCTGAGGCATCTTTCTTGTGATAATAGTATTGCAAAATGCATAACCAGAACCCCTGAAAGCCTCACATTTTCATGTGGGTAGAACTGCTAAATGAAATGAAGGGTTTACATGCATACATGTATACATTCAAAAAGCATCTGTCTGAGGTCCTGAAACAGCTATAACTAACCGGTGTTGAAGTGTTACCATCTGTACAGACTTATCCTTGGTTCTCAAACCGAAACATCAGCCCTTTCAGAGCGGCTCTATACACACCATGACAAATGGTTAGTCAGACGAGTTATCGTAAGGAAGGACAGGCCTTCTGAAAGTCATTTGATGTTTCATTTGTCTTTCCTTCACTCTTTTCTTTGAATCCTGCTATTATAACTCTTTAAAATGTATTTCCTTCTGTCTCAAGTGTACTTTTTTCACTTTCTCTGTAATTTTCTATCCAGTTCTGTTTTTCCCTTCTTTAAGATAGACAGATAATTGCACAAACTTACACAGATAGATGATGGATGGATAAATGGATGAACAGATAGACACTTACACATCAATAGACACAAAAATATAGAGGCCGATCGAAACGTAAATAGATAGATTGCAAGATGGATAAATTGATAGGAGGTCAAACTTCTGTGCTCAAGCATGAGACCTTCATGAAAGTGGAGAAATGGGCTGGCGCACACAAAGAGCTCAAACGACCAAAGAATTATCTGTATCTGAACGTTTAAGGCGAAAGCTGCTCTTTGGATGTATGGGGAAGACCGAAAAAAGGGGCGACCAACTTAAAGAAGTTGTTAAGCGCTGTGTGAATGATGCCACCGCTCCATCCGAGAGCAGGCCGAGACTATAAAAAAGTAGGAAGGCCTTTTCGCTCTCTCTCTGTGTTTTGGGGGCATGAATTCACTGAGTCCCCCAGATCGAGACCATCATCGCGGTGCGATCACTCCTCCTGTCAGAAACCTGCAGATGTCTCGGAGACAAAAGAGAGCCAGGACTCCTCTAAGAGCTGGGAACATTAGTGCCCTGTGGCATAAACGTTCGATTCCTGACATCATCCTCTCAATTGATGAACGTGTCCACGGCGCTCCGTTCTCCTGTCTGCGCGGAGACACAAAGGCGTACCCCAAACCTTCCCCCGAAATGAATTATTCCTCAATCACATGATGTCCGCGCGCGCGCGGCAACCCGTTTTAACTCTGCTAATGAAGGTCTGATGGATAGAGGGGAGAAACAGCCAGCCAAACAAGCAGAATGAATAGCTTCGCACGTAAATAGAGAGATAAACGCAGACGCACGGAGGCTTATATGTAGATTGGAGGGAAGACGAACAGACACGCAGACAGAGACGGATAGAGAGATGCATGTACAGATAAATAGAGTGAGTTTGATTGCTAGCACAGAGAGAGGCCATTACTGTGAATCCATGCAGTAATCATAATTAATCACTTACTTATTAACCGTTAATTAAGGTTTGCAAATACATCCTCGGCAGGCAGGCGGGGGGGGGGGGGGGGGGGAGTGGGGAGGGGGGGCCCCATATTAATTTATTCTTATTTATTAATTTCCCTAATTAAAACAACAAGCTTTAGAAATATCAGTGTTTTCTTTTGAAATAAATGAAGGCTTGTAAAGCAATACCAAGTCATGTGTGACTGGGTATAAATACTAAATCATCTGATGCTGTGGAGGAGCGCAGTCGTTGTTCATGTTGCTCAACCGCAGTTTCCCATTAACACCAGAATTACCAGTAATGGCTGGCATGAGAACAAGAGCTGCTGTTATGTGGCATTATCATTTTTTTGTTTAATCTTGCTAGGAAAAAAAAACATATGCTGTCAAAGCCCATTGAGGGAAAGCTTGAAACAAAACTCGGTTCAAATGACATTTTTTTTTCCTCAAAGCCCCACCCCACCTTCCCGTCCCTCCTCCTACCTAAATAGTACAACATCTTGATAAATCATAAGAAACCTGTTCAGTAGCAGTTGTAGCAATAACATATGTTTTTGTATTACAACGGCTGTGTTTCTTCTCAGTTTTTTCTAAATGTGTGCCAGTTACTATTGTACTATTAACTCCTGTCATTTGGTTGAATTTAAAAACATGTCAGTGCGACAAATAAACCCAACTATCAGTCCAGAGTTATAAAGAGAAAAACACTGATGTAGCCCCCTCCAGCATTTAATTTAATTCATTACATTTGGATATTATGTGCCTGTATTTTATCTCCATTCCTCTCATTGATATGAAGAAAAGAATTCCAGTGGTTTTCTATACTCTACCTAACCCCTTTCCCCCTCTCTTTATGTCAGATTTACTCTCTTACTCCCTTCTTTCCCCTATTTCTTTTTTTCTATTTCCTCGCCTCCCTCTCCTCCCGAAAAATCGCCCCATCTTAGTGTCCTGGGCGAAGGCAGGCCGCAGTAATAGCTTTAATGCGCAGTAATATGGGGCAGATATTATAATCTCTGCGCTGTCACATTGCGTTAGCTTGCGGAGACTGACGTGTCAATGCCGCGGCGCACAGGTGACACGGCGAGGTCCAGGAAGCGTGCGCCGGTAATCGTCAAACAGACACGTTTGTTTTTGGTTAAGTGTCGCGGAATAAGAATTCCGCCCGCGCCCCGTGTCCACATTCGCGAGTGGTTTTTTGCACGGGTGTAATTGAGTGTTAATAAAAGTGTATTCGGAGCGCGCGTGTGAATATTTTGCACTTGCGCTCCTGTGTCTAACTGGGTATGACCGATGATGCGAGTATCTGTGTATCCGAGTGTTCTCTGCGATTCATGTAATATGTGTAGTTTGCAGCGGGAATTTGTTCTGTATTAAGAACAGCAGGTGTTTCGAAGTTAGTTTCCTTTTCAAAGAACTTCGTAAATCTGTAGCTTCATCCTGTTTTTTTCAGTGTTTATATTTTCCTGCCATATACTTAATACCCAATATAATGACACAAAACAAAGTCTGGCATACCTGTGTATGAACATGTTTATACATCTGAATGTCTACTCAGAATAATGTCAAATGTATTTTTTGTATTTGAAGGTGCTTTCAATATAATGGAATACATTTTATATACAGTTTAGGTATATATAGTATTCTGTATGTACATAGCATGAGTATTTCTGTATGTAAGTATTTCTACGCGTGTGAACATATATGTAAACATGTATGTGAATATTTCTAAATGCATATGTTGGGCAATGCGGTTAGAAGCAGGGCTTTTTCTCTGAGGGTTGCTGGTTTGATTCCCCACATGAGCAGAGCTGTTTTATCCTTTGGCAAAGTACTTAACTCAGATTGCCTCAATAAATATTCAGCTGTAAATGGACAACATGAATAGGTTGCAAATTGGTCTGGATTAGCGTGTCTGATAAGCAGATGCAATATATATCTACAGATGTGCGTTTGCACATGTTTGGATGTATGTGTGTGTGCGCGTGTGTACATCACTGCTTATGTGTTGGCATACCTCTGAGAGTGTGTGTATCAGTGTACATGCGTTTGCATACATGTCCATGCACCTGTGTGTGACTGCGAGCATACCTGTGTGTGTGTGCGTGCGCGCGTGTGTGTGTGTGTATCAGTATGTGTGCGGTGGCGCCGTGCGGGGCGGTGTGGTGTGGGCCCTGTTTAATTGATGCAGGCTCCCCATCGATCCCTCCCGCCTGGGCTAATGAAGGCCTGATTGGTTTGTGAGGGCTGGCTGGTTCTGCTCAGCTGCCTCTCCCTGCTGCCCCGGACCCGCATGGCCTAATCCAGAGTGCAGCGCATTAACACACACACACTCAATTCACCATCACTCTCCCCACTCTCCTCCCTCTCTCCCCTCTATCTCTCTCTCTCTCTCCCCCCTCTGTGCTCGTCTACACTCCCAGCCCAGCACCGGGGCTGCTCGGGGGGCCACGCCGCCTCTGTGCTTGGCGCTATGGGGGAGCTCAGGGGTGCATTGCACCCCCAGACGGACCTCAGTGCACCCCCAGTTGTCTCCTTATATCCTGATGTGTACATAGTATTTATTACTTTTTTTTAAGACATGACGTTTTGTGCCCACCCGTGGATTATAAGTGCACCCCTCTGTATTTACTCCTGGCGCTAACCCTTCACACTCTGCACCACTCCGTCTCCTGCTTCACTCTCTCTTCTTTTATTGTTTTTTTTTTCCCACACTTGCACTGTATGTTTCTTTCTGGCTTTCTTTTTGCAGTTGTGTGAATTTCCTACCTCCTCTGTGTGCTGGTCTTGTGTTGGGTCATCTTGCTTAGACTGGTGGTGTTGTAGCATTTGCAATGCACCCCTAAGCTCCCCCATAGTGCCGGGCCTGAGTATTTGTCCCCCCTGTCCCATAGTTGTGGTTTTTTGTTTGTTTGTTTAACACCACATCTCACCCCAATGTCACGTTCAAAATTAAATGTCATTTTTTTCATACAATCATAGTTTTTCTTTTTATCAGTGTTTTCAAACGAGTCCGGCATGTGCACACCCATGCACGCACACGTTCAATTCGCCATCACTCTCTCTGTTACACGCTGCTTCGCACACTCACACCTCAGCCCGGTCTGTGGTACTCACAGCAAGGCGGACCACCCCACATTCAATTCACCATCACTCTGCAGTTCTGCCCTTTCTGCCTTTTTTTTTTCCTCTGTACTGTTTTTTTCCTTTCACTTTACTTTACTTTCGGCACAGTCTCTTTCCATGTTCAGCCACACACTCACTCCACTGCTCTGTCACATTTCTGCTTCACAGAAAACGTGGGATTTTTATTAATTTTCCCTCATTATATAAATTTTAAATAATATTTAAACAGATGACGTAGGCGGGGGGGGGGGGGGGGGTGACAGTGTAGCATAGTGGTAAAGAGCAGGGCTTGTAACCGAAAGGTTGCTGGTTTAATTCCCCACTGGGGCACCACTGCTGTACCCTTGGACAAGGTACTTAACCCACAATTGCCTCAGTAAATATCCAGCTGTATAAATGGAGAACATTGTAAAACCTGTAGTTGATGTAATTCGTTCTAGATAAGAGCGTCTGCCTAATGACAATAATGTAATGTGTACTGCTACTATACTGTGCTACATTGCAAAAAGTCCATGGTGGCTTACGTAGCTCACATTTGACATATAACTCATTTGTACAGGGCATATCATTTTGACTGGGTGCTTACTGAAGAAATTCAGATGACGTAATTGTGTACCACCTATAGGATTTGAACCTGCAGTTCCCATGATTCCAAGTCAAGTTCCTTTGCAATGTGTGGTACAGAACAGCCTTGAGCATCCTGTGAAACACATTCTTGTGTGACCCACCTAAGTCCGGGCAAACGCAGAGCAAGATAAGTTAATAACTCAACAAGCAGGGCCGTGGAGAATGTAAAACTATGGACAGCAACAGCTCACACTAGAGGGCACTATGCAGATGTACTGCATTTCTGACATGCAACACAGGCAGATACAGATACAGAGCGCTGCTCTAATGAGCCAGGATACCCGATACTCTTAATAATAAACATCAATAACTCAGTTCCAACAGCCTGGATTATGGTAGGTCCCTCCTTCATTGTTAACTCTGTGTCACCACAGAATGGCTTTTCAAATTACAGTGACACTGTACTTGTGCCAGACGCATCTTTGCCAATTCATACCCACATCCCATATAATTATTGCGCTGGACATTATAAACAATGAACGAAATCATGTCACCATTACGTGAGGCGGTCCTGTACCTCCTGGACGTTGCAGACATTGGTACCATCAGTCAGCCAAACCCCTGAAGCACTTCCTCACCCATTGCAGATAACTGTTGCTGTGTTTGTGGAAAGCTGTGCCACTTAAAAATGACCATGTCAAACATACGCCTCAAGTTATAGAAACCCATTTGGAAGGGGGGTTCTCCTATATCACTGTAGAATACCTATGGCTAGACCCAGGTGTAGCTGAATGCAGACTAATGTTCAAAGACAGCAGGAACTACGCTTCGTGATGCCAGCACTGGTTACTCTGTGACCAATAACAATTCATATCGTATCATATCCGCCCATGGGGCCAAATGCAGTCTTCTGTACGGGCCCCAGTGCTCGCCTCAGTGACACACTTGGTCTTGAACGTGGACACCTCTCGTGAGCAGTTGCCACGGAGACACACAAACAATGCTGCAATGCGTTGTGCTCAGAACTTAGGCGGGGTACTCCGTCTTTCCGAGTTTGTGTAACGGTGCTGTCCCTTCCGTCATGATCTCATACCTGGACTTCACTTAAACGGCCTCATCTGCTCCTTTTCCCTCTCCGTCCGGTCTGTCGATTGATGTCTTTTCGGGCCTGTGTTTCCAGTAAACTTCGCTCCATCTGCATCTCACTCATCTGTCCGCCTGTGTGCTTTTCTGTCTCTCTCTCTCTCTATCCGTCTGAGTCTTTCTTTCTATACATCTTTGGGTCTCTCTGCTGACTGGCTCTTCATCTGCCAACACCCTCCATCCCTCTGTCTCCCTCTCGTGCCGTCTCCCTGTTCGTCTTTCTGACTCCCTGCCCAGATGAGATTCATGCCTCCATCGTTCCCACTGTGTGTTTCTATCACTCCGTGTCGCCGTATATATTCTTTGTCTCTTGCGATGTTGTTTGTGTCTGTGATGTATATGTGCCCGTCTCTGTCTTTACCTTTGTGATGGTGAGTGTATCAGTCTCCGTATCTGTACCTGCGTGTAGGTCACTCTGTCAGTCAGGCATCATAGTGTGTAACTGTCAGTTTCAGTAAATGCTGTATGCTCAAACCAATGTGTTAGTCTGGTATTTGGTTGATAGGTATGTACGTCAGTTAGTCATACAGAAGTATTCGCCAAGCCTGCTTGTGTGAGTTAGTGGGCCAGACTATCAATGACTCTTAGTGTTAGTCTGCAAGTAAGGAAACTAGTCTGAACACCACTCTGAATCTCTACCAAATCGGTTAATGCGCAAGTCTTTTCTCAATATCAATCAGGCAGTCTCCTCGGTCAGTCTCTCTATCCTGAGTGTCAGTCCATCTGTGTGGTCCACTCCATCGTGTGATCCAAAATGTCAGGTAACATTCTTCTTAGACCACCACACAGAGGTCTGCAGCATGTTATGTTCTCTGTGATAAAAAAACCCAGGTCTCCGGCACAGGAAACAATTTTTTTATTCAGTCATCAGTCAGTCAATCGTTCTGTCATACTGTCAATCAGTCTTTGTGTCAGTCTGTCTGTAAGTCAGTCTGTCTGTATGCCAGTGGGAGACCATACACACGCACACACACACACACACACACACACATACACACACACACACACACTGATAAGTGGTGTGTGTTTACAGCTTGTTCATTTCCACTCTGCAACTCTCAGCGCTGGAAAGAGCGGGAGAGGGAGAGCGATCGGAAGAGAGAGGGAGGGTTGCGGGCAGTGTTTTTGTCCAGGAGAGAAATAGCCCTCTAGGTTGTAATTGGAGGCAGAGAAAGAGAGAAAGAGGAGGGAGGGAGAGACAGCAGAAATTGCTTGGCCGGGGCTGTGTGGGATGATAGTGTTTTTGACAGGTAAATAAGGCTGTGATTGTCGACAGTTACACTGCACCTCTGTGACCCCCGAACACATCGGCCTCTTCCATCTATATTTCACTCTGACACACAGGCTGAGTTCGTCTCTCTGTCTCTCCCACTCTCATACACACACACACACACACGTTCACACACTCTCCACATGGTCACACTCTCTGACTTTCACACACTGGCCTCAGTCTCATGCTTGCTCACAAACACACACTGTTACGTGGACTAACATGCACACTCACACGCACACACACTGCCTCATGTGATTGCTGGTGCTCTCACACTCTGACTTGATCTCACTCTCAAACATGAACATATTTTACCTGCATGGACCCTCTAAAGGATGTTAACGAAAGCTCATTCACACTTTCACACTCAAACTGACTTTTGCCACAAGCAGCCATCACTTCTGTAACACGTCATCAGTTGTCACAGTGAACATTTACCACTTTTTCTTACACAAGCACTCTCACAGACTTGCACATGCTTGAGCAGAGTCACAGTCACAGGCTTGCACATAAATGAGCACACTCATGCTCACACACTTGAACATAAATATGCACACAGTCTTGCACACACATGAGTACACTCACATGCTCGTAGACTTGGACGTACATCTGCACACTCATGCATTCAGTCTTGCACACTCATGAATACATCACAGCCATACACTCACAGACTTGCACATTCATAACCACATTTCACCATCTACCAATCCTTATATTTTTCTTCAGTTTTAATATATTTTTTATTTTATTGAATACCCCTGTTCTGTACCCTATGACATATGCATACATATATATATATATATATATATATATATATATATATATATATATATATATATATATATATATGAAACAGAGTGATAGATAGATAGATAGATAGATAGATAGATAGACTAATTGAGACGTGGACATAAAGATGTATAGATAGGTACGGAGATACTCGGCCACACTGTTATTCTCGTTAATCCGACTACTGCTACCTCTCCTTCCTCCCCGTTTTCCCCTTCTTCCATCTTCCCATCCTCTTTTATCAAGTCAACAACCGTCTGCCCCCCCCCCCCCCCCCTCCCTGCCTGCCTGCCTGCCCGCCCGCCCTTGCCTGCCTCCCTCCCTCTCTCTCCCTCTCTCACTTCAATCTCAAGTGTTTTCAATTTTATTCTAGAGTGGAATTAACTACCCCCGATGTCAAATTGCCGACGAAATCGATAATAATATCTTTACAAAAGAGGATATTCCAGTCTCTCGCGTCGGCTTTTGAAAAATGGAAAATTTAGCCGAGATTGATTCATTAGTTGACACGTTATAGGACGGTATAAGTATTGATCGCGGCCTGTCATGTCCCATCTCGGCTAATCGAAGCTGAGGCGCTCTGTCGATGGGCGCATTTTTCATAATTCCAACGCCGGAGAGAGAGACTAGCCGACGGAGGCGACTGCAAGACACAGAGAGAAGGGGAGAGTGTATGGGGGGGTGACTGGGGGGAAATATGTAGGGGGTAAAAGTGTGGGAGAGAAATAGACAGAAAAAAAGCATGGAGTTAAAGACAGAGAGTACATGGAGGCGAAAGGGAAAGAAAGGGATGGTAATTCGTACTCGGCGCAAACGGAAACAGCGCTTTTGAAAACAGGGGCCTGTTGAGGAAAAGGTGTTTGCGTAGAAGCACGGGTACGAGTAGCGTGAGAATAATGAATGCGTTAAAAATTAAATCCAAACTCGAAGGTATCCGTACAGACGGATGAATGAGAGAAGCGGTAAGATGTGAGAAAGATAAAGACTAACAATGAGAAAGAAATAGTTTTAATAGCTGGTGAAGATGCGAGGAGGTGTGAAAATGGCGAGAGATCGGATGGAGAGGTTGAATGGTTGGAGGGGTGGGAGTGGGGGGGGGGCAAATCTGAGGAAAATAAATAGAAATCGAATGCTTCGGGCGCGAGAAGACAGAAGTTCTGAGGCGGAAAAAAGTGAAAGAGTGAAAACATATAACGAGGAAGATGGAAAACTTTTTGATAGCCGCTCCATTCATTGGGAAAGTTAGCTTTTCAGAGTTCTGAAACCACTTTGGTGTTGCCTGTATACTTGAACACAGGTCATATAAACATCATATAAATGTCACTTCACAAAGGGGACCGGAGAAGACGTGGAGGCTATATACCCTAAATGCTGGGTGTCTTTTGAGACCAGCGCGTTTCAAGACACCAGTGCCCCTTTGTTTTATGAATTACATTAAGCGTAGTACCATCCCGTACCAATAGTGCGGTCCCACCAGTGTCAATGGTAGTCTCCATGTCCAGGTCTTGGCGTCGAGTCTAATTAATTTACATCTTAGTATCCATCTTTGTTTTCATCCATATGTTATATGCAACTCAGATTGAAACAGGAAAACAGGCCTTCAGTTGGTGTTCTGGAAGGGGGGAAATTGTAGGGTATTCTTTGGAATAAGGGGGGGGGGGGGGGTCGCAGAAAGAAGAGATGAAGTGAGAAAGGTAGAAACGATAGAGAAGGGATATAGTGAAAGGAGAAGAGAAGGGGATGGCTACAAAAGCCTGTGGAGGAGAGTATATGTGTTTGAGAGATGGTGAAATAGAGGGAGGGAGGGTGCGGGGGTCTCGGTACTTGGCAGTCTCTGAGTATCTCAGGTTCTCTCCGGCCGGGAAAGCGGTCGATATTTAATTGTTATTGCTAGCATGGAACGCACGGAAGCGGTGCCTGTACGAAAATTTCTCATTTATTTGGTATTCTTGTTTTCTCTCCCTCTCCCGCTCCTTCTCCCTTCTCTCCTTTTTGTAACGGAACACTTGGGGGTGTGGGGTAAAAACGAGGAGGGGTGCATTAAAACGCACTTTGGGGGTGCAAAGAGAGGGGGGAGGGAGGAGCATTGAAAGAGGAAGACGGCGCACAGTATTCACCTACGAAGTTTAGTTTTTTGTCCCCAGCTTTATTGTTGTAACCCCCCCACACCACCACCATGTACTCCATTTCCCCCCCCCCCCCCACCCCCGCCCCCGCCCCCCATTCCTCCCTCATCCCTCTCTCTCTATCTACCCCCACCTGTCCAAAATGAAAAATCCGTCATTTTCATCAAACGTCCAACCAAATATTATCTACACTCCATTCCCAGAGATCGAATCTTATTTAGGGCGACGGGATTCGCCATCTGTTTTCAAATTTCATTCCTCCATGAACTTTATTTTCCCCGACTTTGGGCAAAATTATAACCCGATCGATCCGCTATCTGGCCGCCCTGTACATATATTTTCCGTGGCGGTCTCCCTATTGCTCACAGTCGCTGGTCAATTGACTGACACATGAACATAGTAACAGTGCAGTGTGCGTTGTAGGATAGTGGCACGGAATAGATTTTAACTTAAATGTAGACAGTTTGATGTAGGGATACACCTTCAAGCGCATCTCTTTCTCTCCATCTCCTCTCTCCTCCTCACACTCGCCGCGTCTCGCTGCTCGCTGTCATGCTCCCTCTCTCGCCGCCGCTGGTCTCTCCCTCTCTCTCGCTCCGTTTTTCTTCGTCATGTCTTCCTCTCGTTTTGAGCTCATCTTTTGTGTCCCATCTTTCCCCTACAACGGACGGACTTCGAAGTGACTAAAGAGGAGACAGACTGGACGACTGTTAAACGCTGCTTTGTTCTTTTTATTTATTTATTTGCACTCCTGTTTGGGGGGAGTTTTTCCACCTTTACGTACTTTCTGTTCCTTTCATATTCTCTTCCGTTCCTTTTCCTGTGTTTAGCTTTCGACACTATTTTTACTTTTTGTTTAATCTTATTTTGGCTATTTGTTTTTTAAAAGCGTATTATTATTATTATTATTATTATTATTATTATTATTATGTTCTCCGACAAGAAAAGGAAGAGACGCGAAACTTAATATTGCACCGGCTCGACTCTCTGTGCGCGATAATAAGTTTGGTTTCAGTCTCCTCGGTCCAGCGGACACCAGGAACTCAAGTGGGACCTAAAGCCAAGTAGATGAAAGAGAGTAAAACTCGGTAAGTAGATCTCCATTCATACTTTTTCTGACAGAGGCAGAGAGCGAGAGGGAGAGGGAGGGAGAGCGCGTGTGTGTGGTACAGCGGGAGACCGGTAACGAAGCACCCAGCCAGACAGCAAACTCGAGATGGAGAAGGAGATAATGTACTCTGACAAAAAGAACATGTGGCATCTACCATAAATTGATTGATAGATTGATATGTACTCGGAAGCTCAACGCTCAACATGAGTTGCATCTTTTTTAAACAGGTAGATGGGGGGACGTGGAACGATTAAGCGACAGCGGTGATTGACGAAACAACAACGCATGTAGAATTTGTAATGTGGTGCACTGCTAGAAGGAGGGAAAGGATAGGACGCTAGCGGTAAACAGAAAGCAGAAGAGGGAGGGGATGGAGAAAGGGAAGGAGAGATAGTGCCATGTAGTACACGTGCAAAGATTGTGGGGTAGCCTTTTTGGTTGACAGCCTGCCAAAGACAGGAATGTATGTGTGTGTGTGTGTGTGTGTGTGTGTGTGTTTGTCTGTCTTTTGGTGAGCCATCCAGATTTCTTAACATAGTTTGATATTCTTTAAAACTTCTACATTGGTTGTTACATTTTCCAGCCAGTAGACTTTGCCTACCAAGTGAAACAACTGAAACTTGAATTAAACAAATTAGACAAAATTAAGACTTACAAGCACATGACTGTGTTTGTCATGTTCTCACCACTTTGGAAAGCTGTTATGGAAACCCTCACAGTATGTTTATCCTGTGTGACCTCTTATTCTTCTGACTCTTTTGGGAATTCAGATCTTGGTTTATAGAATAACGGAAGTTTATGATCGAGTGTAGTTTTGGGGGCAACAAACATGGGCTTATATTAATCACATGATCATCTACAAAGAACTGCAATTCGTGTTATTAAAGTTCACAATATATTCTGGTTACTACTCTTGCAGGATAAAAACATACTTCCCAAGGGTTTTGGGCCTTTATATGTGAGTTTTATGAAAAGCATGTGAATTTGACGCTCTGTTGGAGCATGTATAGGAGTTGTTTACGGCTCTTAAAATCGACCGCCATTTTGTAAATATTTCACCCAGTTTGAGGAGAGATCATGCATCCCTGGAGAGACTCCAGTTCCGTGTTCCTTTCTGGTCAACCTGAGGGATTCCAGTCTCTGTGAACTGTTGAACCCAAGGAGTTCTAGTGATGGAACATCCAGGTCAGCAGTACAGGAAGAGCTCTTTCAATGGAAAGCATGAAGTCTGCAGCACTGGTCATGCATCCAACGCTCTCTTTAACTTTATGAACTTCAATCGTCAGATTTGCCAGACTAGAACAATGCTAGCACCAGCAATTTGGTGGTGAGTGTGTTTTAGGAATCCTGTAAAGACAACAAGAACATAACTAGCTCATTGTAGGGTCACTCTTTTCCCAGATAATTATCACAGGAACTTGTGGTTCCCTGTGATGGTCAAATATTTAGAAGTGGCTGCCCCACACCCCCAACCGCCCAACCCACTAGTACATCAGAACCAGACAGAGTTGAGCATCACATTATGGGAGATACTGGCCCATTCAGTCAAACGTGGGGCATCATTTGAAAGATCAAGAGTCATGATATTATGAGGTAGGGTTTGCTTAAGTGCTCAGATGCTCGCTCCCAGCACACATGGACAGATATTTATAGACGGCGTAACGGATTCATTACCATTGATGCATTTTTCCATAAAGAATAAAGCACTCGTAAAAAGCTGAACCCCGATAAGTCACGGCGCTGACAGCCATGCAGGCTATGATTTAATCATTCCTCTTTCCTTTTATGGCTGATGTGGACTTTTATAGCCTTAAGGGGGATGTTGGGGAACAAGATTTTATTCATCCGGGCACCACATTTCATCAAAAGATAGCAATTGAAATCCCATTGCACAGCAGTCTGATCCACTTCAGGGTTTTACATGTGCCCCCCACTGTATACACTGTATGTGCAGCCAGAAGGAGATTGATTGATGTTATGTAGCAGCCCCTCTCCTATGCCCTGCCTTCTCCAAAGCCAAATCTCTGAGAGCCCCGCTTCCTTGTTTAATTGTAAAACTCTGTCTGAGACTTTTTTGCTGTCACACCATTCCTTATGTTTCCATCTGACCGTACCAGCACACTTCACCCTGATATTAATACAGAGCCATGTTCTGGTCTCTTCCTTAAAATTGTCTTCTACAGTCCTTCCTCGTTCTACAGTCTGACTTTATTCTGTAACAGCTCTGTCTGGTATTTCTCTCTGCCTGTTCATCTTCCCTTTGTCTTTTGCCTTGCAGCTCTGGTGGCTCTGTAAGGCCTCTCTCATTCCCACTTTTCACCTCTCTCTCCCTCCCTTCTTTACCTGGTTTACGCCTTTTCTCTCTTCCTTATTGCTGTCATACTCCTCCTTATCCCTTCTTTACATCCCTCATTACATTACATTCATTTAGCAGATACTCTTATACAGAGCAGCTTCCAGTACAATACTCGTCATGCACACCCATCTGTCCCATCCTGATATTCCTCCTGTCTCCATTATGTACCTCCTTCAAACTTTTTCTCTTTATCTCTGTTGTACACTTCACTCCCTTCTTTGCCTCTTTCAAACCTTTTGTCTCTTCGTCAGTCATACTCTTCTTCACCCCTTCTTTACCTCTCTCATACTCCCACTCTCTTCCTTCTTTACCTCCTTCTTACTTTTCCTCTCTTTATCTATGCCATGCTCCTCTCCATCACCTTTGCTTCTCCCATACTTCTTTTCCCTCCCTTCTCTACCTCTGTCCCATACTTATCTTTCCCGCTTCTCTCCCTCTGTATTTTGGAGGCACTGACCCCCCTCCTCCACTTTCCCCTTTCCTCCTTTTTTCCCACTTAACCCCATATTTCACAGCTGAACTGCAGCTAATTTACCCCCAGTCTGCTGAGCAGCACTCTTTCCACCGGAGAACCACGCTTAATTACCCGCAATTAAAGCTCAACGCTAACGAGAAAATCGCTCTATTATGAAATAAAGCGACGAACAAAAAAAAAGAAAGAAAGAAAGAAAGAAGCGAGTGATATGGATCTGAGTGGAGGTGAGCAGCGGTAAGGGAGGGGAAGGCGCCTGGGACTCAGAGTGAGGCTACAGGAGCTGGGGTGCAGCGGTGTGGCTCACTGACTGTTGGGCACAGTTCAGCTCAGCACAGCGCATCGACAGTTAGCTGTGGCACCGTAGTAGCGGGGCAGAGCGCAGTAAAACATTTGGCCCTGTGCCGCACAGTCACCACATTCGCGCTGGGGAAGAGCACAGTGTAGTGTAGAATATAGTGTATAATACAGTGCAGTGCGGTTTATCGCTGGACGGGGATAGAGGGACACGGCACAGTGACAGCGGAGTACGAACAGAGCTGAGGACCGGACAGTAATGATGACCCGTGAGGCCACACACAACGCAGCCCCGCTGAGATGATAGGGGGAACAGGAATGCATCTGGCGGTGGGAGAAGAGGTGTGCATCTGTGTATTTCAGTTACCCCTTGAGCGCCTTGTCTCTGAGAATTTCTCGTTACGTCAAATGGAATACGGCGAATAGCAATTATGATCGTTTACCTCCAGTCGATCCGGAGCACGGTACAGTAAGGCAGAAATATATGCAACGAGGGTAAAGACAATTGTAACAGTGCTAATGATAACAGTGCCCCCCCACAGTAATAACAATTAGATTTGATTTCATCTGAGAATGCCTCCACAGAAAGCCTCCCCCCCCCCCCCATCTCTGTCTCCCTCTCAGATTAAAGTGGGTGTGTTAATTCGGCGGTGTAGCGATCGAAGAGCTCTGGCAACAATGGGAAATGGGCTATTGATCAGAACTGCTCAGATTAAGACTGGAGAGTGGAGCTCTTTCTTGCTCTCGCTCCCTCTTTCTCTCCACTTCCGCTTCTGCCCTTTATTTCTCTCTCTCTCTGTGTCTCTGTCTCTCTCTCACTGTCTCTCCTTTCTCTCATTATCCGTTTCTCTTCCTGGCTGTCTCTGTGCCTGTGAGTGTATTGGTGTGTGCCGCCCTCACATGCTCTGTGGTGCTGTCTTTCTCTCTCGCTCTCTCTCACTGTCTCTCTCTCTTTCTTTCTCTCTCTCTTTCTCTGATCCTTTGCTGTGTCTCTCTTGTTTATAGGATTGTCACTGGAGTTCAAGTTCGCATGTTGCACATCAACACACTGAACAAGAATCGGTTAATCCATCAGCCGTGCAAAAAAAGAAGACAATGTACTAATACAGCATGTAAAATAGTGAATGCAAGAGAAACACACAGCTAATCTGCACAGTGTCAGACTAGATGCTACACATTCAGTTGGCTGTTTCCTGTACCTACTAATATTGCTGACTTTATATCATTATATAATTTTCTGGCATCATTTTAATCATTTCTCCGTGGATAACACAACCAAGTCCATTCATATAAAAATGGCAGTAAGGATGTAGCATGAAATGAATGAATTTGCACTTAAAAGTTTCAAACAATATGTGAGGATATTGTAAATAAACATAATGAAAACTCAAGCCAAAGATCTATTCAGATTACCCTAGCTGGACGGTTCCTCCTGATACAAGATCAGCTAACCAAACCTTTATTCTAACTCAGTCCATTCTGAACTAAAAGGTGAATCTGATCCAGGGAGGACCAGTTTTTCAGGAAACCACTGACCCAGATCTGTTGTCTGCTCTGAGACTGGGTCAGATGGCTATACACCAGAGATGCTTTCCTCACCACACCTCACTCTTTCTCTTAGCTGTGCCAATATGTAATGTGTTTTCAAAATCTTACACATTGTGGACTGTGTGGCATTCCGTGTCCATATTATTTACATTTAATATTGTCTTGTCAAAATCTGACAGTTCAGAATTTCGCAGTTCAAAGATCATATTTGGGAGGCAGAAGTGTAATGACAGCGGGATTGTTATTTTTCTGTTTTGATGGCATTACCACCTAAGGTCAGTGAAAGTGATCTTAGTGAGTTAATGGTTTTTATACAGAGTTCACGGGTACCTCTACATATGATTTAACATACTGTATTTGTGATGTATAAATATATTAAAATTCAGGATATGTGTCACATATCCAGCTTTCAGTGACTTGAAGTTAGGGTTTTCATTCAGGTTTTCAGTCAGATTTTTTTTTCATCTTGTGTTGAAATCTTGTCTGCAAACAGTGTATTGGGGAAACTTGGAATCAAGTCAAGTTTTGTCTGTGTCTGTGTCCACTCAGTTTCCTCCTGCATCTGCATTTCTTTCCTGCAACAGATTTTTTTATCAAGTATCTTTACACTCCTCTTTGCTCTCTGTGGTTTATTCCCAGTCTGCTTGGCTTACCTTTAAAGCAATCCCATTCCCGTCGCTGTCAGAAATCAAACCTCACAAAATATATCCGGGAAACATCCAATGAAATATAACATTATAGCCCTACCAGGGATATCCTCCATCAACAAATCAGATGCTGTCAACGTCCCAAGTTCACCGACAGCGTGTTGTGTGGGATGGCTGGATTTAGATGTATCAGTAAAGAAAAAAGTAAACTATATATTGAAAGGAAATAGCGCTGAATCCAGAGGAGAGCATAACATTAAGGGATATAAAAACACCAACAATCACAATAAATGGAAGAGAGAAGGAGATGAAAATGTAGGCTAATGGGGAATTATAGCATGTGTGGGATGACAGAAAGAAGAGATCAATGCAGCAATGGTTAAAAATACAAGCGAGGGTAGGATGGATACCATGGACAACCACAATACACACTAGAGGGCGCTATAGAGGTGTTTGTGTGTCTCTGTCTCTCTCTCTTATCTGTTCCAACCATGTGTCCCCGATTCTGACAGTTATGCCAGTCTTTATGTGTGTGTCCATATTAACCACCCATTTCTTTCCCTTTCAATTATTTAAAGTTCTCTATATAAAACACACATACAGACACATACAAACACATGCTCCTGTACTGTCTCCCTCCACGTTCATGCCTCGGTCCGGTTGTCTCAAGCTCCGTAACTCACACTGTCTATCCCTCCTCGTTCTCTCTTCCCCTCTCTCCCTCTCTCCCTCGCTCCGCCACACTCGGGCTATACGCTCCCTCTCACAGTGCGTGACTGAGTTCTATGGGTCTGCCTAATTGATTATTAAGTAGCTGATTAGGGATCAGTTAAGCAATTAAAGTTCGTTAGGCCAATTCCACTAAGGTCGATAACTGAAATAAAAGTAAATGCACCTACTGTTGTGAGATATACCTCGCAAACTTACACTGTGGGTTCTGGAAAACGCTTAAAATATCACAGAAAAATTTATAATCTGGTGCACTGATTTTACCACAACATTTGGTAACACGTGTTGTGACATTTGTCTTGTTTGAGTCGATTATCTGAATGGTCATCAAATCCTAGAACTCGGACAAGGAAGTTTTTAGAAGGCCGTACTGGGCCACTTCTGCGGTGTAGCATTTATGTTTTTTTCTTGTGTTCTAAAGTTTAACCAGGAATTAAGATTATTGGTTTAATTTGATTTCATTTTATGTATTACCGATTTTGCGATGGTTGTGGTGAGATCCAGGTTATTCTAGAGTGTGGGTGTTAAAATGAAACAGGGGACTGGTGTTCGAAAAGAGATTGATAATAAAATTACTACAAATCATGTACATCCGAGCTAACGTGATAAATATTCAGATTAATAATTCAGTCGCATTTTAGGTAGCCAATCGGTCTCACCGGATCTCGTGAAGGTGCAATTCAAAAATATGGATGGTGAGAGTACACAGTTATACTGAAGGCGTATGAAAACTGGCAAAACAGCAAACGCGAGGAGCAGGAGATAGAAACATTACGAGAATCTGAGAAACAGCATAGGAAGGACCGAGGCGACGAGAGGAGCAGAAAAGTGAGGACTATCCGAACATCATGCATGCGTAAGTGGAAAGACTGAGGTGGAAATGCGCGACGAGAAGAGAGAGGGAGGGAAAATAAGTGGAGAAAAGAGTGAGGAGAAAGACAGGCAGAGAGAGAGAGAGAGAGAGAGAGAGAGAGCGAGCAAGGACTAACACACACACACACGCGCGCACACACACACACATACACACAAAACCTCATATACGAGACACAGGAGCGGAAACGGGTCGAATCCTACTTCAAATTCTCTTTCCTCTCGGCTTGTCGACCGGGGAAAACAAACCGACCCGAGGCACAGCGAATGGGGATTTACTAATTAACTACTTACACACACAGAGACGCACACCTCCCTCTCCCTCCCCCTCCCTCCCTCCCCTTTCTCTCAGTCCCGTCAAGTCGAGGTTATTAGTACAGTGGTGCTTTTGCGGTCCCCTGCGCGGTGCGATGCTGGAACACACGCCCGGAAAGTGATCGCATACATGGTTAGATCGCTCGCTGGTGTCAGGATATCGAACAGCTGGGAGAGACCTGAGGTATGTCAGTGACGCTCAAACATACAATAACCAAACGCTTCGTGTGACAGAATGTTAGAAGGTAGAACATGTATAGCGCATAGTTTGTAAGACAACATCGCACTGTTTTACTTTAATGTTTGTCAAATCTTTGTTATACTTTAACACTGTTTAAAGGGAAGCGTTTCTCATTCTCATTCTTCGTCATTTTCATTATTATTATTATTACTATTACTATTTGTAATTGGTATGGTGTGCTGGAAAGGAGTTTTAAAATAACGGTATACATAAAAAAGTAGCTCCAGGAACTTTTAGTGGTGCAAAAGAGCTGGGGAGACAACTACGCGGAATGCTGTGCGTTTGTACAGAACCTTAAACTGCCGATTGAAACAGCATTCTTTTATAAAATACCAGTTCATCTGTTTCTCTTCATCCCTTCTCTCTCTTTTCCTCTCTCTCTCTGCTATCTCATGCTATTTAAACCGAGGCTAACTGCAACATATCGTTGATCTGTACCGCTTTCTCAGGCCAGTCGGCCTCAGAAATTACATAACAAATACAAATACTATATACTTCTCGATGGTGCGATAGTTTTGGTATACGAAGCGCCTCGGTGGTTCCTGTGCTGTTCGGGCTGAGGGAAGTCGTGCTGCTCTGAACTGTCCGTGCCGCCCCGGATTAGCCGTTAAGTGTCTCTATTTGTTAACGCCATACGTCTAGCCCTCACCTACACCATCGTATCAATCAGTCAATTAAACAGCCACTCACACGGCAATGAAACGAGTCTAATACCGACTTACCGCCGCGTGTGTGTCTTTCGATCTGTACATCTGAGTGGCCGTGCACTGTTTACTTCTACAGACGTCTGTTTATTGTCCGATTTATTCGTCTTTTTAAAAATCTTTTCAGGTTAAATGGCTGCAATTACAAATTCAAATATCATGCAAGGAACCTGTAATTCTTTTCCCGTTCTCGTACACTTTAGAAGGAAAACGTTACTATTGACAGGCATAAATACCTAATTGGTGATATATTGTTTTTTACGATTTATATAAAATGAAGGACTTATAAGGAAATGTATGCATTGTCGTGTAGTGTGTTTGTGTGTATTTAAACAATATCCGTGGTTGTTGGTGTCAATAATGCAATATATAATTTTAACGACTTCCTTTATTTTTCATTAATGAAGTGACTCGCGAAACGTGTCACACAAAATGCTTGTAGCATTAAAAATAGTTCCTAATTTTGATACATGTATTTACGGTGTTACATTGCTATGATATAGAAATAACTGCGTGTCCAAGGAGATAGGCTACACGTGGTGTAAGCAGGGGCAATATAACGAGGGAAGTCACTTGGGCGAATTTGTAGAAACAGAAATTTATGGATTCCCACCAATGCGAAGAAAGGACAAAGAGATATTCTTAGTGTGAAAATTAATCAGATTTACATATCATTTATTACGTTTTTATTATGTTTAAATTATTTCGAACTTACATGTGTGTTACAGCGCGCACAAGAATGTGGTGATTCATTCCAATATTTAATAAAACATCGCATTCAATTGAAGTTTAAGTTGTATTCATATTTCCCCCCATTGTTAATATTTGTATGAAGGTTACCTGTTGAATCATTTTCTTCACTCAGTGCAAATGCAAAAAAAAGTGTTCGCCCCTGTGAAAGTTTAATGCAGCTTTATGTATGCCGTTTGTGTGTACCTTATGAAATATTTGTGCAGCTACGTTTCTGGATAGATCGTGTTTATGGATCGATAAATGGACATGTAACTATTTCGGTTGTACAGATCGATCAAAATAGATCTATCTAACCCACCCGAATGTTGTTTTTCTGTTCAATTATTCATAAAATCTCCACGGTTTTCAAAATCTCAGCACACAGAGTGCTCAACACAAAGTTTTTGGTCAGTTCCCTCTGTGGCCTTCAAAGCTTGAGTATAGTTTCTTCTTTTGGCTTGCGCTGATTATTATTATTATTATTATTATTATTATTATTATTATTATTATACTGTAAATATAAACGTATTTTCAATGGCTTAATGTACTTCAGGCTGTACCAGTTTGGATGCTGATTAAAGTCGTGTGGGTAAATTGATTTTGAAGACTATGAAAGTGTGAAAGAAGAATCTAGGAAAGTATAAAAGAAGAAGAAGCAGAGAGATGAAGAGGTAAAAGAAGTTACAGAAAAAAGAAAAAAAAAACATTTTTGTGCACAGGTTTGTTAGCGAGGAAGATAGGTAACAAGTAAAATCGTGTTTGTCCATGGTGCACAGCCGGAAAAGGCCGATGAGCTGGATAAGCTTAAGAAGTTTATAACTGTCGTCATTATTCATGTAATATTTTCGCTCCGCGTATAAACCCTAATCTCTTCATACATGTAACTCCTTGTACTTACACTTTAAATACTTTATGCTTTAAATGCTTTTGCTTCTCATTCCATTTGCATGCCATGTGAGTTTCGTCTTCCTGCTTGGCCTGTTTAAACATTTGTTCTGTCTTTTCCTGTCACTTCTTTAACTTTCTTATTCAGCTTGGAGATCATGTATCGGTAACGTGTCAATGTCCTTTAATCTTTCATTTCCATTTGGATTATTTTGTCCGTATTCCCCGTTTCATTTCATTATTTCTTTTTGAATGTTATTTCTCTTGTTCCCACCCCACCCGCTCTCTATTCCTCTCGTCAATATTAGGTGGAAATATTTCCGACATTAAATGGCATTTGGGGAAATCTCTCTCTCCACCTCACTCACCACCCCCCCCCCCCCCCCCCCCCCCCAACCCTTTGCACAGATCACTATCTTATAAAAGCCTACCTGTCCAATTACGTTCGTTACATTTTCATTTAACATATGTCATATAATGTATTTACTTATTTTTTGTTTATGTTCTATTTCTATGAGGAAACTGGGACACTAGAATATATTAATATGCTAATTCAATTATATTCGGTATCAACAGAAAAAAACTCTCAATAATATTTTACTTATATGAGTATTATGAGTATTTTTATTAATTAGTCATAACACGCATTACACCCATTGAAACTATTACAATGACAAATTACAATAGTGATGTTAATAATAATAACGTGCAACAACAACAACAACAACAATAATAATAATAATAATAATAATAATAATAAATTATTTCAAATGTTACATAGATATTCAGGCATAAGCATAATATCATCGTCCAGATTCATTTGTTTCTGGTTCAGATTTGAGCTAAATGAAAATTTCCCGCCATTGGGTAGTGTTCGCTTGTTCTCTCCTCATGTATAATTATCTTCATCATTTCGTCATTATAAAATAATATTCAACATCCTAATAGTCCTCACATACAGGTAAAATATATTCATAGAAACACAACTATACTGAAACGGTAAAATAACGGGTTATAATGTTATGCGAATATTACAGTTTGTGATTCAAGACAGACGTTTTATATCATTATATGTTTGTTACATAGATCTACTTATCATGGTATCATAAAGACCCTTCAATAGTTCTATTCATTTCAATGAAATAATTGTATCACAATACTAAAACTTTTAGAATTAAAAGTGTTAGCATTATGATACAATGGTAAAATAACTATTTTTTTCTCCAGCTCGCTGTATGTCTGTTATGTCAGATTTAATTGTAGATTATTAACTTTCCCTTGATTTGTTATCAATTCTTTATTATTTCTATACATTCTTTTACTTTATATTTTATATTGCTTTTCATTTATTTTCATAACTTTCATCTTTTGGATATTTAAATGTTTTTGTCGTATTCATGTAACAGATAAATCTGTTTTGTTCGTTTGTTCGTAATAGTTTTCTTTCTCCTTGTTTGTAATCGCCACTTACTACTTTTGTCACTGGTGAAGAAAAAATATTGGACTTCCACGAATTATAATAATATTGACATCTTTCAAACACCGTGACATACAAATAATACTTCATCTGCAGGTAAATAATATAATTTATTAAGAGCATCCTTATAAAGCCCGTTTCGACGAGCGCACAAATAAACCGCGAGGTACAGTGCGTTACTCTGTCTTACGTTAGCATGGTCGCGTTCTTCCTTATCTTGTCCCCAATTAAAAAGTCCGGAAAACGGTCACTTATGGGCTTTAGGTTACACCGCATCTATATGTTAGTGAACTAGATAAAGCTGTTTCGTTCTCCTGATTATGCGTGTCTGATCTTTGTGATAAAATGCGAAACCAGGCTTTACGCAACTGCTTTTACTGTCATATGCGTCTTTTGATATGGCGCAATGTTTTCCGTTAAATCAGAGACAACCAAAACTGAATGTGTTTTCGAGATTTTGAAAAGCTGAAACATTTCCACGAGTTCAACTGAGTTCAAAAGTTCAGAGCGAAACCAATATATTTATATGTATAGGAATCCTGCGGACATTCCTTTTTCATTGACAAGATTGCCATTTTAAAGAGTTGCTAGGATAAAACTAACTCTGATACTCTCTTTCCTACTGATACAATTTACAATTTAAGAAAATAGAAACCAAAATCTGGACTCGATTAGTTGAGGCGACGGAAGACATATCCCATATTTGCTTCTCGTACAGTGAATGGACCGCAATTGTCACAATTATATATCGAATACGATCATTAAGTTATAATCTGGGAATAATCTGTAAACGATATAACACGTGTATATCGCCAACAACACAGTTGTGAAACAATTCACCTAAACACATTTGGACATAAATCAGATTTTACTTTTTTAAAATTTCCGTGCAAGACAACCCAGACTATTTTCACACTCTTTCCTTGTGTGTATGTGTGCGCGAGAGCTCCTGCGTGTGTGTGTGTGTGTGTGTGTGTGTGTGTGTGTGTGTGTTTGTGTGTGCGTGCGTGCGTGAGTGCTGTCCCAGACGACTTTAGGACGAAACATAGCCCGTGGCCTATATGTTATTTCTAAAACATACACGTTGGGTCATTGTGGAATTTGAGTTCATTCTGGAAAAGTTTAGCAAGTGTACCCGAAACACCGGTAGCCTGGTTTACATTCCCGCTCTCGGAAAGATAACGATTCCCCTCTCACTGCTGCCGTCAAGTGCCCAGTAAGTAAATAACGTGATTGATGTTATGAACTGGAGTGGTTCCACCTGTCACTCTCTTTTTGTGTGATGTAGAGCCAACGGTTGCCTGTAGGGAGGGCAGGACGTTTTTTGTTCAGCTGGAAGAAAACACGCTCCTCTGTGTCACTCTTCCTTCCCAAGGGGTTTTCGCGGTGTCCTCGGCAGACGCCGTGCACGCGGCCCCTGCAGCTTACGGAGGCATGTGCACGTGTATTCTGTACTTTCAAATCAAAAATTGATATTTCATGTATCTCTAAAATGGTGCGCAACGAAAAATTATTTCTTTACATTCCTTGCAAAAATAAATCTGTGTCTGGGGTTCACAGACGGACAGGCTACTAAAAAGATGATGACAAGCGGAAAACGAACGGTGAGAAAGGACGAAGAAACGTTGAAACTGAAAAATCAGGCGTCTAAAAGCAAGGGCGACATTTTGCAGTTGATTTTGCGCGTTTTCATGCAGCTGAGTATTTTTTTTAACAAGAAAAAAGGGCTGAATATGCATGCAGTGTCACTTTTGTTGACTTTGTTTAATTCTGTTCCAGGGCACACTGTCCATAGCGCGAGGCGGAGCTCCTTGCCTTTCTGGCCGGATCCAGTGAGGGTGACTCAGCGATCACCGGTCGAGGCTTCGGCCTCAGGTTCAGCACTGAGGCGAGGCGACTCCGGAGTCTAGGTGAGTGACACTCATTCTTCAACACCAGTCAGTTTGTAATCAACTGTAACAGCTGAGACTATTGTTATCTTCCATAGGCTACACGTCGATTTATCTTGTTAGCTGCTATTCAAAATAAGTTTATGTCCAATAAAAAAAGCTTTATTTAATGTGAAGAGTCGTATGGGAATACATGCCAATATACAGGACATACTCAAATGAATATGACTGGCTCACGTTAAAAAGAAAGTCAGCTGCTTCCCAAACTCTCACGAATTGTCTCATTATAAATTAGAGAACTATAATGGAAGGATCTGTTAAAGTGCAATAAAAAACAGCGACGACCCGGCAGTTCAGCGTACTTTCGCACTTGTGCGAAACTTCCTGAATCTTCCGGCGTGTTATGAACAGTTATACATTAAATGGTGCTGCGGAAGACCATGACATGTAGGCTACACTGTAGGTCGTGCTACAGGTGTTCTTCCCTCTGGTGTTTTCGGGTCGCTTCTTAACTCTTCTACATCGAAGGTATATATTTGACATGGTCGTTCGCACAGAATATTCCCTTCCAATGTATTTTTCTGAATCTACTTACATTTTCTGAAAGTTTCCATCGCGATTCAGCAGCATAAGCTAGTGCAGTGTGCACATGCTAGACCTCCTTTGGGAGGCAATATTTGGTACCCAGCTGGTGAACCATGACACCTTACAGTTCTGCTTTGCACCAAAACAGACCTCAGTAATTATGCAAAACTACACACAAAAGGAGGTGCTGAAATCCTAACATAACACAATTTTGTACCTTTCAGATAGTGCTACTCTGAAAAAGAGCATGGTTTAAGATCTTTGCCCACAAATCTGTTGATTTAGTTTTGGAATTATTTCCATGTGAAATCCTACAGTTTTCCTCTGCCTCCCTCCTCCCTGTCCCTCGTCTTTCTCCCCTGCCCTCTCCCCATCCCTGTCACTCCTCCTCTCCGCACTCCTCCTCTCCTTCAGCACACCTGGTAACTACAAACTTGTACACAATAATAAGACCCATATGTATCCATCTATCTCTCTATCTCGCTTGTCCACAGTCAGTAGAGTGGCTGAAAGACTGGGAGCCGTGAAAGGTCAGTTAATCGATAGCGCACAATTTGACAAATCCCGCCGATTCTTATCATCCGCACAGCATTTAGAGAGAGAGAGGAGCGGGAGATTAATGTTTAATCCCAAGTGCACCGCGAGAGAGAAAGAGGGAGGAGGAGGGAGGGGGAGAGAGGGGGGGGGGAGGAGAGAGACACACAGACACACACTGAGAGAGAGACAGACAGAAAGGGAGAGGAAGCGAGAGGGAGAGACTGAGAAAGACTTATGGACACAGAGAGAGGGAAATGGGGCGATGGACGCATACTGGGAGACTGATGAAAAGAGAGAGCTGGTGAGAAAGAGAAAGACGGAGAAAGCGAGGCACAGAGAGGTTGTTGGATAAAGTGGGAGAGGAGAGGAAGCAAGAGGCAGAGATTTGAAGACGTACACACATGAGGGACAGACAGAAGGCGAGACTGGGCTCGTACCGGCGCATACTGAACGGCGCAGACAGAAAAGAAGGAGTTGTGACGGATTCGCAGAGTTGACTGTGTTTAGGGAGAGTGACAGATAGACGGAGGCAGAAAACTGTGAGAGAGGAGGCGAGATGTGATGACTGAAGAGGAGGAGAAGAGGAGACAGACAGAGAGACAATATGAAAGTGCAAAAGAGCTACATTCTGCAAGACAAATGAACTGCGACTTAGGGAGTATGTGGAAAGCCCGACACGACTGAATGTCCAGCCACTTGACGCTTAGAAACATAAAATAATGTGAAAACAAAAATGTCTCTAGTTGCTGTTTCCATATCAGTTATGTGTATCTTTGTTCATGTGTAATTATAGTTTTTGATATGAAAAGTAGGCCGTATAAATTGTATACACAGTACTTGTATGACTTTTGTCATACAAGAACATTACTTACTCATTGACAGTTGGAAAAAAAAGAGTAAGGGGTCAGTCTCAACAAATCATGGCACTGGATCTACCGAGAGTGTGTATCATGTAAATGCATGTACTGTAGAATGAATGGCTCTCTCTGTGCCCTTTTTCAGGTTGGGTGCAAATCCATCCAACTAAAAGGCTTTTTAACTGCTATCGAAACTCGCACTAATTGTTTTGAGGCTGTGATTATCGCATTTACAATATTCAAAATGGTTGAGTCAATAAAACCCGCTTGAATTCTGAAGCGAGAGCGTTGGCGAGGGTGGACAGTGACTGTCAGACAGACAGTCAGACAGACAGACAGACAGACAGATGGTCAGACACTGACAGGACACAGATGGCACTCGCCGCTCACGCACAGACCAACGGATGCTCTCACTCTGGCCCATCTCAATAGAAAGCGCAGCGTAATTCGATTGAGATTAGCTGTATTGGCATGACGGGAGTTCCCCGGTATTGCCAAAGCACTTAGAAGGCAATGACAAGCCTACATCGACATGTACTAATACAACACTGACAACTGCACAAGCGGAGTTACTGAGCTGAGAGAGACAGGCAGAGGCACGAGCAAGGGATAGTGTGGGGAATGGAGAATGAATGAGGGATGGGGCTAGAGAGAGAGAGAGAGAGAGAGAGAGAGAGAGAGAGAGAGGAATTGTTTGAGGAAAAAAAGACTGGGGAGTGAAGAAGGATAGAGGACAACGTGGAGGGCAGTGTAACGGGGAAAAGAGAGAGAGAGGGAGGAAGAGAGAGAGGAAGAGCATGGGAAAAGTGGGGCAAGAGATTGAGGGAGATCTGAGTGGGCCTGAAGACAGGCAGAAAAAAGAGGAGTACTGGGGGAGAGTGAAAGACAGAGAAAATGAACTTTACAAGGGGAGAGATTAAGTCAACATATCCCCGGTCAGTCATTAATCCGATTTAAGAGCAATTAAGTTAAGACCAATTCTTTCCTGAAGAGATAGAGAGGAGAGAGAAACAGTGAAAGTGAGCGTGAGTGGTGAATGGCTGTGAGACAAAGCATCAGGAGTGGTTTTGCACCATATACATAAGCATCTCTGACAAAAGAATCGGTCCTTGCAGCGAAGAGAACCCTCGGAAGTAAGTGATACAAGGCATCATAAAACGCAAAGAAATATCATCTGCCTCAGAATTTTATCAGGGGAAGCATATCCTTATCCTGTCAGTGGAAGTGGGAGCAGAGATAGTGCTCATAATCGTAGCCATGGCGATTTCTTTATGAAGCGAACATGCCTCACGGCGAAGGAGGAAAAGTTTGCGAACAGGTGGAAAAAAAGGAGAGCTAGACTTTAATGTATGGGAATGCGAGTACAACCTGACTCTGTTTAACCTTGCAATTCACTACAACACCCCCCCCCCCCCCATGCCCCCACCCCACTCCCCCGTGCAGTTTGGTGTTTGCGTTGCTGTTGTACCAGATGTGTATCGCAGGGCAAGGGTCGAAAAAGGGGCCCAGCATTTGTGTAGCGTTCGTGCGTCTATTGGGAGATTGTGGTAGAGATAGCTCCGCTGCCTGACATACACACTACAGAAACATAAATCAAACACACACACACGCACACACGCGCACACACACACACACACACACACACTTTTATCTCCCTCTACGCACTTTAAATAGGAATTAGATTCTCCACGCAGGGAAAGGCGATGGTCTGGTTTATTAAGTGGGCTGCCTGTGTAAAGTGTCTGCATTAGCCTATTTCCTTCATCTTTTCTGCATCGTTGGTATTGACTGTGATTGTCATTTTAAGTTGCTTGGTGTTGCATGGTGGTACTGCTAATTGTTGTAAGCTTGGTTAGGGCACATTCTCAGCATGGTACTGCTATTCAAAAGTACAGATTCAAACCGAAAATCACGAGTATCATAACCTGTTATGTACTTATTACCTATCACACAATCCCAATCTGCATTATAGATTCTTTGATCTGCAAAGGAATACTAAACTTATTGAGCTGTTATGGTATATATTGGTACAATTTATGGATCTCAGAGGAGACGTGTTATAGGAGACCATTCAATATATTGTTAAAATGTTAAAAAAACTCACAAGAAGGAATTTTTGGCTGTATTAGTGAACATAATCAAAATTTTCTGTCATCTGTAATGCTGACAAAACAGTTGTGGAAGTTTCCTGAAAAACACAATGACTTTTTCAGTAAGAAATGACAAAGTAATGACACTTCCTCACTTCCTCAATTGTGAGTCGCTTTGGATAAAAGCGTCTGCCAAATGAATAAATGTAAATGTAAATGTAATGATACCTGAATTTTTTCACATATATATATATTTAAAAAAAAACAATAACATAATGGATAAATCTTATGCAGCAGATTGAACAGCCTCCTCAGCTGAATGATGGTCTTGCTCGAATCACATGGCTCGTCCTGTTGGAACCAGCCAGCCAGTTGTAGTGACACGATTCAATTAGTTCTTCAGAGTGTCAGGCTTACCACGTGTCCACCCAGGCTGAGGTCCAAATGTGAAGCCTTGCTAATGGGACCCTCCACATCTGGGAATAATTTGCTAAATTTAATAATACTTACACAACCACACTATGGCCTGATTGCAGGGGTTATTATCATGATGGGTATTAAAGCTAATTTGCATGTAACTACATACAAGCACAATTGTGCTGTTGTTCAAGATAATTATTGTTGTCGTTATTATTAATGTTTTGAGAAGCACAAGGTGCACATTCTTTTTTCGATGATCACATCAGCATAACTAAAACTGCATGTAAAGACCCAAATTCAATGTAAATGAAAGGCACCATCAGTACTTTGATTTTGTTAATGCTAGTGTCTGCCAAACTCCCAAATAATGTTGTGTAAACCTCCCACTTTATTCTTATACTCACAGGTGAATCACTTCAGTACACTTCACTGTTGTCCTATAAGTATATTATTGTTATTTGTGTGTGTGTGTGTGTGTGTGTTGAGATATCCTTATAAGGTTATGCATACTGTTGGGTTGTATATTCTGTTTCAACCCAAATATGTATGTATGTTTACATAGTATTGTTGTACAACAAAATTGTCCATAATGTTTCTGCAGAATGCTTGCCATTGAAATGCAAAATTTCTCCTTTGTAGTTGTTGGTATTAAGCTACATTGGCTGTGTTGTGTAGGCGAGGAATTCTTGCAGGACTATAATTTTCTATAATCAAAAACTAGTTGCAAAAAACTTACACACCGGGTGTCAAACCCACAGACCACCAGTAGTATTTAAGTGTCTTCAATCAATATAAAATATAGACAGAGAGATAGGCAGTGGCAGAAGTTTTGAGACAGTGAATGACAGAGAGATGGAAGAGTGGATTAGAAAGATGGGGAGAGGGTGGGACGCAGTCAGGAGGGCACGTCCACCCGAGGCTGGCGGGACGAGGATGGAGAGTGAGGGAATAAAGAGAGAGCAGGGGAGGAGAGAGGGGGAGGAGGAGGAGCACGGGACAGATGGAAGCTGAAAAAGAGGGATGCGGGGAAAAGGAGGAGGATACACAGGGAGAAAAGAGACATACACAGTGAAGGGGAAGAAAACAGAGAGAGGGGGGAAGTGTGTGTTGGGGGGGGATTGGGGGGTGTTGGGGGGGGGGGGGAGGTTGGAGGGGGGGTAAAATTTCCATCAGGTTTTCAATTGGGGCGGATCAATAGTGTATTAGAGCTCACCTTGACCCTGTCTCTCCCCCCTCTCTCTGCCCTGCCACATAGGCCAAGCCACTCTCCCACGCAGCAGGAGAGGGGAGAGGGGGAGAGATTGCATTATGGCCTCCCTTTCTGGACCCAAAGTGGCAGAAAATGGCAAGATTAGAAAAAAAAAGGAGAGAAAGAGAGCATACAGACAACTGGAGCTCCACCATGCACGGGGTGTAGCATGGTGTTACTGTGTGGCAGTACACCCATGCTAAGCACTGAACCACACCACGAGGGGTTCCAGTAGGTTCTCTGTGTCGTGAAAAGGAAGTTGGGAATGACCTCAACACCGTTAAAAAAAAAAAAACTGAAAGGCACAGTGCACTCATATACCTGGCGGGGCCACACAAATGGTGATAATGACAATAACCGCAAATCTGGGGTAATGTATGAAGATGAAATGAAGTAAAACGGTGCAGACATGACGCAAGGTGAGCGTAGCTGCACAAAATGTGACTGCAGACACACATACGAGAGGCACCACCCAAGCGCTTTAAACGCTATTGCTCCATTTTCAAGTGTACCTCTGTCAGGGTCAGTACTTTACTGTACCGTTCTGTAATATTCTTCGCTTTTAACTCTGAAAACTGAAAAACAAACACGAAGCTTTTTTTTGTGACCCCTGATTGCACACTTCATAGTCAGGGTTTCAGCTTTGACGTTGCCTCTAAATGTTCCTCTAAGTGTTTTATTTATTTATTTTTAAATTACCCCTGATGTTCATTCCGTACAGAGCGATCATTTTGGCAGATTTGCGGGTGGATTTCTCTCTATTCTGCTGTGGCACTGTGAGGCAACTCTGGTTCCAGAGTTTATCCTTCTTTAGACAGAAAGCTAATTCTTTAGGTCATGATTGCTAAGTGGGCACATGCTGCATTACATAGCACACACAGTAGTGCTGAATGAAACAGTGGAAACTCTGAAATGAAATGGAATGAAAAACCAGAAACATTATACACACACACACACACACATTTTTTGCGCACACACAAACACATGCATGCTTGCACACATGCAGACACACAAGCACACACATGCGCGCACACACACACACAAACACACACATACATACACACACACACACGCACCTTTTAGAAGGGATAGTCAGTCTCCCCTCCCAAATCACATGAAGACACTCAACTTCAAATCAGTTCAGAGGCAGAGAGGCAGGGGGCAGAGGGAGAAAGGGGATGGGGGGAGGTTGAATGGAAAAAAAATTGATCCAGGAATTTAGCATTTAGACACAGTTTACAAAGTGATATGTGCAGGGGGTGAAGGGGGGGTGAAAGAGAGGTGGGGAGGTTAGGGGGTTCGGCACTTAACTTTACAATAGGTCAGCTCTACCCAATTGACTACCATACACCATGAAAAACTCCCGCTTGCTTTAGAATAGAGGATTATTATACTGTGTTAAACAGAAAAACTAATTTTTTTTCAATGCAGCAACATTGTCTGTGTGAGATGTTCTGTGTCCCTCCTCTGGGTGACTGTGCTGTGTGAACCCCCCTTTCCAATATCCCAGAGCCATCCTGTCAAGTCACGCTTTGTCTTGCAGGCCGAGAGCGTCCCATTGACCCGGATTCAGTTTTTTTTTGTCTTAGGCCGTTCACTTCTACTCCCAGTACAAGGAAAGGCCCGATCACACCATGAGCAAGTGTAGCCTTGTCATTTAGGAACAATTCAGCGCTGTACCAGATAAACAAAAAAAAAACACAAAACGTTTTCCAAGCACCGACCTTTGATGTTGCGGCGCCGTTCCGGACATTTCCGCCGGTGTGGCGTTCCTTGTCACCTGCCTGCGCTCCCTTGCGCATTCGCACGCAAAGCCAGGGAGAACAAAACACACAGACACTGTTCCCCTCTCTCCGTCTGTCTCTCGCTGGGGGGGGGGGGGGGGTGAAAAAAAGAGAAAAGAAAAAAGGGAAGAAAAAAAAAAAGAAATCGATCGCCGGGATAGCGGTGCGCGTCGGAGGATCGTATCTTGTCAAAATAATATATTACCCTCATCCCCGGCTGATCGATGCGGTGGATTAGGGACGGAGGGCTCTCTCTCTCTCTCTCTCTCTCTCCCCTCCTCTCTCTCTTCCTCCCCGGCACTCCGTGCAGTTTAATATTTACCTCCGTGAAAGAGGGGCCGCGACGGCGCTCACTCTTAATTGATTCCGACACTTGGGGCTCTGTGTTCGGGCTGCGGATGGGGGGGGGGGGGGGGGGGGGGGTGCGTGGGGGGGGGGGGGTGGATGGGATGGAGAGGGAAGAGGGAAGACAGAAAAGGAAAGAAAGAGAAAGCAAGGGGAGGACAGAGTGCTACACGAGGCAAATGAAGATATTAATATTATGGAGTTATGGAGTTATTATGGAGTGGACAAAAAGTGGGAGAGAGAAATGGGAGCGGGATGAACTTAGGTTTTTTTTTGTGTGAAAGTAACAATGAGAAAATGAAAATCTGTGATGCTTAAGACAGTACAGGGGAATATGAGTATGAGGAGTATAAGGGAGAAACAGAGGCTGTGAAGAGGGAAGTGTAAGGAAGAGAGGATAGAGAGGAAAGATAGAGGCAAATGAGTAAAAAGACAAGCAAAAGGTATATAAAGGGTAGGGTGATGAAATAAAATAAAAGGCTAGAAAACAGGAAAAGGAAGCAGGAGAGTAAGGAGCAAAGTCAAAGAGAAGGAAAAGAAAGTGAGGGGTGAGGAGCAGAGCGAGAGAGGGGGCGACTCGGGAAGGATTGAGAGAAAGAGAGGGATATAAAGATTAATGGAAAAACATAGAAACATGACGAGGGAACGGGGGAACATCGATAAAAAGGAAAAGACAGAAAAATAGGGAAGGGAAAGAAGAGAGAATGATAACAGGAGGGGTAGAGAAAGCAGGAGCGATGTGGAGAGGGGGAGCGGGACCATATTTTCCATTGAAGGAACTCGGCTGTCATCTTGTTCCGCTAGTACAGAGCGCTGCAATAAAATAGGAGGCCGAGGCAGGCCACAGTGGATGACTTATGTGTATATCTAGGCTTTGTCAATATTTCTTTCTGTCTTCCTCTCTCTTTTTCGCTCTCCCTCTCCCTCTCTCTCTCTCTCTCTCTCTCTCCGTGGAGATGCACAGAAGCTCTCTGCTCTATGTACTGGCCTATCGCTCGTCTCTCTTGAAGTTCTGTGTGCTTTATGTTCAAGCGTGTATTCACACGCATTACAGAGAAAACCGTTATTAAGTTCCTGTGGGCCTGCGGATTTTTTGTAAATTGTGGCGGGGGCATTCGCATTAGTGAGAGAGAAATGTTCGTAGACAAGAAATGCTCTTTGTTTACAAGGACTGAACAAGGAGCAACAGCATGAAATAAAGTGGATTTTGATGGTGGAGGGAACATTTAGGGAGAATGGAGGATCTGAGATGGCATCTTACATTTTAGATATTTGTCCTGTTACCGCTACATGTCAACAGACTTCCTCCGTGATGCAGAAAGCATACACATTTGTGATTTTAAGACAGCGAATTAAATTGAACATTTAATTAAATCCCAGTATATGGAAATTCAAAATGTTATGTCAGAAATAAAACACCTGCCTAGTTTTGTGAAAACAAAAAAACGGGGCTCAGCTAAGAAGAACATGCTGCAGCTCAGCTGGGTAGGAAGACAAGTTTCCGGCAGCCTCCCAACGGATGGAGAAATAAGTGGACCGCATGCTCACTTGGATTATGTCATAGACAGTCTGATGACCTCAGTGAATGAATTGGATTAAAGTGAAAAACAAAAAGGTTTCTGGGAACAGTGATTCAGAAGACTCTTCCAAAAATCGCTCTCATCAGTAGTCATACTTACTGTACTGTAGTACAAATCAGAGACAATCCCTGCATATGATGACCAGCTAAGGAGATTTAACAGTGTAAGGAGTAAGGAGCTTTAACACAATATAGCCTCTTTAATACACATGCCTAATTAATTAATGCCTAAACCCATTAATATACATAATATAACACACAACAGCCCCCCCCCCCACACACACCTGTACTGTGTCATTTCCATCTCTCTCTTGTTTTTGTTTTCTGTGTGTGTATGTATATTTCCTCTCTCCCTTCCTTTCCCTGTACTTCCCCTCTATACTTTATTTAGACCCCCCACCCCTCACCCCCCCTCGCCGCCACCACCTCCACCACCACAACCCTCTTCTCTGGCAGCACAGGGAACGGTAACAGAAGTGTCAGTTGTCATTATTCGTCTAATTCGGTAATCCGTCATTGCACACTGTACACGGAATATTATACACGGGCACAGCAGGTGTACAGAGCACCGGGAAGGGGACTCAATTTGACACGCAGGGAGAGAGAGTGGCAGAGAGAGAGGGAGAGAGAGAGGGAGGGGTGAAAGAGGGGGGGGGGGGAGAGAGAGAGAGTGAGAGAGAGAGAGAGAGAGAGGACAAGAAAGGAAATCAGGCCGAATGTTTGACTGGAGACACACCAAAAAAAAAAGCCTGTTAGCTTTGCGTTCAGAGCACTACCGCGCTTGTCTACAAAGTCAGGGGAGTGCGTTTACAATCTACAGGCAGAGAGGGAAGCATTCCGATTACGCTGGGAAAATAGGGGCCTAATAGGTTTGACAATTATTGTGACGCTGAAGTGAGGATGGCAAACACAACACGCTGATAACTAGAACGATAAAACAATGGGGAAAAAAAACATTTGTTAATATTCATTAATATGGTGGGTTTCATCTTGCTGTGATGGATTTATTTGTCCTTCACCATCCCTTTTTTTAAACATCCTTCCTTCTGTTCCCTCCAAATCTTTTTTTTTTCTCTCCTTATCTCACCTTCATTGATTATTCTGCTTTACAAATATGCTAATAGTTCATCGTGATTACTTAGTTCTTGGATGAAGATGATATAGTTCAATTTACTGTAAACAGGGTTTGGTTTAGAGAGAATATTATAATAATTACGTCAGGGGTGTAGATTGGAAATGCATGACATGTTAAAGTTCCCCATGCTTGTTTACTTGTGAAAACAAACTGTTGTGTTGACCAGTGCTACATTATTTTCATTTGGATTGTACAGTGTAACTGTGGCAGAGCATCCAACTAAAGCTATACCGGAACGTGTAAGGTCCCGATACAGCATGACCTCGAAGGGGTTAGTCCTTAACTTTAGATAAACGCAGGTAATTTCACTTTCTGCCCTTAAGCAGTGATTATTATTCAGCAACCACCAAAGTCATCATGTGGTGAGAGTAATGAAAAAGTACTACTTCGACGTGCTATTCAAAGTTCACGGCAATCCGCTCTGTGGTTAGATCGAATCACATTCAAAGCCTCCCGATGTAGAACAGTTGCAGTCATTCCAGGTTACCTCAGCTATGGGATCCCTTGATGGATATTTTACTCTTTATACGGTAAGTTTGAGAAGACGTGGAGTTAGTGACGGGCTTATTTCTTTTTTTTTTTCCTCCCTTCATCAATGGCAATTTGTATGTGAGATCTCACCTCCCACAATTCCTTTGGGGATCAATGGATTTTATGTGTTTTTAGCCCCACAAGATTTTAAATCCAGATACCACTGTAAGTATTTTAAATCAGTTTAAACTATCAAAATACAACATGCAGGAGACTTGACGCAGAGTATGCTAAAAGACCTTTCCATACCACCCAAACCACTTTTGCCTCTCCCCACGTTCCCCTTTCAGTCTTATCCTTTTTTATCGTGACTTCACTGTAATTGGTCAGCGTTAAATGTATTTCTCTTCATTTAATAATTAGTTATTATTAACCTTTGCTTCCGGGTATAAACTTTTTAATATTTTTGCACTTCTCAAGACTGAAGCTACCTAACTACGTTTTTCAACCGCTCGAAAAATTCTGGGGCTTGAACGGTTTGACATGAAAAAGTCGCGCTTTGGGGACAGCCACAGGTGAGAGGTGCTTGTGACGTTTTGTACCGACATGCACATCATAATAATTACAACCGACGACGTAACAGGTGAATGAATAACAGAGATTTTAAATACGTTTATTTTTTAATTGTGAATGAACGGAATTGTCGGGGTTTTGCGGGTGTAAATTAGTGATGCTGGAATTTGTGAAACCACCTTTAATATGATTATTCGGATGTAATAAATCTATGTTTCTTGGATGTAGTAAAGCTCCCTATAACGTTTTCTCACTTAAACCGTGACTGTAGAACAAAACGCGTAGGAGACCAACGATTATTTTGAAATACCGGATCCAGACCACAACAAGCTAATCAAATTTTTAAAAAGACGGATGGAAAGCCAATGGTCACAAAAATGATCAGCAAAGAGAAATGAAAGAGAAACAGAGAACAGACATGAAAAGGAAAATGACCATGTAAATCGAGGTGTCACTAAAAAAGCGCGTCCCATTTTAGCATTCCTATTGAAAATGATGTCAAACTTTTTTTACTTTCGTTAATACTTTGGTCTTATTGCATGTACATTTGATAACTCTGAACATTTTAGATTGATTAAAAAATCAACCAAAAGCCGCAGCGATTAATGCGTCAAGGTGCGCATGGAATAATAATAATAATAATAATAATAATAATAATAGTAGTATGGCAAAAAATATTAACTGAGTGAAGAAAATACGCCTGTTATTGAACTAGATATGCTCTAAGATCTGATGAATAATTGGGCTGAAAAAAACGCGGAAGTCTTTGATTGCAAACGCGCGCGAGTGGCAGTATTTTTGTCGTTATAAAATGCTTTCAGAGAGAAAACGTTAGCCCCGCACAGACATTGCCTTCTCACGCGCAAAACAAAGGCGAAAACGCAATGACTGATGAATTAAAAAAATATATTTAAAACATATTTATCTGTACTTGATTTTACTTGCATCGATCCTTTCTTTTATAGAACCTCGCTAAACAATTTTTGAGGCTACAAGTTGGCCTCTATAAACACCCTGCATAACATATTTCTTCTTGATGTAGCTGTTTGAAAAAGAAAAATGTTGGACGGATTACAGAGGAAACGCATTTTTATATTCTTTTCACACTTTTGGGCAGATGCGTATTTATTATTATTATTATTATTATTATTATTATTATTATTATTATTACTGTTATTGTTGTTGTTGTTTGGCTTTTTTTCAATGAATCAAATGCAGCAAAAGAAATACTGACTGCATTCGCATTGAACAAAAGAGAGTCGAATCTTCGCTCAAAAAACGAAAATTCACTTTGCCTTTTCATTTACGGAGAACAGCTCACAACAATTCTATACCTAAGTAAGTAAGCAAAAACTCCAGTAAACATCGGGAACCTGGAATGCGGTGATACACTCACACGGACTGACCGGACACTGCACTGTACTTAGGTCGCAGCGAGGCCAGGAGGGAGGGGGAGAAGGCGGGTTGCGCACCTGTCGCGATCTATAATCGGTTAAATCTGTCGTTTCCTGTATTGAAAGATTCTCAATTGGTCCTTAATGATAGAAACCTGTCAATTACAAATGAACTGAAAAAGTAAGTATTTGCATTTAAACTTTCACCGAAGTGTAAGAATTAGCCTAACACTACAAAGCGCCGATTCAGTGCTTCACCCACGAGCGCATTCTTTGGTCGACGTCAGTTACAATAGCATTGTGCCATACCCACGCTCACGAATATTACACACATGAGCGCAGAGACATAGGCCATGTTTTTATAAGTTCTCAAAGTGCAAGATTTTTGCTGAGCATTGTATGTCACATATTAAAAAGTACGAACTCTTTAAAAGTATCCATATCTCATTTATAATCCAATATACTGTGATTTCATCATTTTCAATGAATGATCCAAAGTACTCCAGTTTCTTTGATTTTTTTAAGTCGATTATCACGTGTAATGGGTGATGGAAATCCAGAGGATCCTTCGTGTCAATGGTCCTCATGTTCCACAACATCGTGTGATGATGTGTGAAGCTTCAAGCATAAATTGGGGCCAACCCTAAGTGAGATACCAAAATCCAAAGTTGGCATTCACGTGCCAGTTTGTGCTCGTGCTGGGAAGCTGGAAAATTAAATGTTTGAGAATAGATGAATAAAGGCCGGTTAACAGCTAGCAGGTTGGGCAACAGTGGCAGTACTTTTTCTTAATCGATGTTAATTTACATTTTGTGGCGTGTGTATATATGTGCCTGTGTCTTTAGTGTGTGTGTAAAAATATGTGTATGTTTGTGTGTGTGTGTTTGTTCGTAAGTCTGTGCGTATGTGTGTGTGTGTGTGTGTGTATGTGGGCATGTGCATATGTGTGTGTGTATGTGTCTATGTGGGCATGTGCATATGTGTGTGTATGTGTGTAAGTGTGTTTATGTCAGTATGTATATGCATGTCTGTGTGTGTCTGCAAGTGTGTGTAGTTGTGTGTATGTGTGCATCTGTGTCTGTCTGCATGCACCTACTGCAGAGACAAAGATAGAGGAAGAGGACACTGTGAAGCTGCAAGCTGACGGTGTGCAGAGCCGGAGAGAGAGAGAGAGGATGGGAGGTGGAGAGATTGATAGTGTGTGCTGAGTTAGGGGCAGGGCAGTCAGAGTGTTAGCCCTCTGCATAATTCCACACTTCATCACCATCATTATGACAGAAAGCGAGAGGGGGAGAGAGCAGTGAGGGGGGAGCTGTATGTAAATATGCCTAAATTATTAGCAAAATGCCTTTGTAATGCTTGAGTGTGCCGGAGTGTGTGAGAGGAGAGACAGGGGAATGGCAAAGGCGCTAACGCAAACGGCGGGAAAAGGGGGGACGGGCACAGGGGGAGGAGGAGTAGGAAAGGGAGATGTGGAAGGAAAGGGGGAGGGAGGAAGGATGATGGATGAACAGGGAAAAAAGGATGAGAGACAGAGCAGCATGAAAGAGAGAGCAAAGAAGATGGTCCTGCTTTCAGGATGATGAAACCTTAATTAAAGTAAATTAGCTAACTGAACCCTCTGACTAACCCTTGTCACACACTGTCAGAGACGGAAAGAAGGGGAGAGGGGCGGAGGATGCTGGGAGTTTGAGACTGTGAGAGGAGGGAAGAGGGACAAGTTCTGGGTAATTTGCTCCAGATGCGCAACACTTTGAAAGTTTCCTTTATTTGTACAGTTACTGCTTTGTTCTTTAGTATTCCAGGGGCCCACTTTGATTTTGACCATATAAAAGGGTGTCACACCAAAATACATTTCACAGAGCCTATTATAAAGTACTGTACTTACGCCATGTAGTCATAATCTATTTAAGTTAATATTACAGCAATGCGCTATTCCCTATTCCCTACTCCCTATTCCCTTTCCCTCTATTTCAGGATAATTCTTCTCAATTTTCTATCCAGTGGATCAGCAAAAAGGTTGCTTACATCCCATCTGTACTGAAATTAAAAACACCGTAGACTGTTGGAACTGCCAGCCTTTAAGTATGAATATCCAAAAAAAGGTAATCCGGAAGTTATACGTTCAAAGTAAATAGGCCTACGTGACAAAGTTAGCCCTTATAAAAACGGTTGAAAATTACTTCGGGGTTGCCACCTTTTTATAGACGGCTTTAGACGGATTGAATACTGACGCTACTGACGTTACTGTTCCGCAATGACTGGACAGTGTGATACAGGTAAAAACCGGGAGTTTGCGCTTCTGTCGGGGGGAGATGACGAAAATAAACCTAAGAAATGGTGAAAAACGTCGGGACACATGTAAGAGTTGGAGGACATAGCATATGATTTGAGATCAAACATTTTCATTTTCCAAGTTCCACGTTGTCGCACAAGTTGAATATTTTTGTAGTTGTTTTATTCGGGATTTTTTATCGAGTTCACTCATTCTTTTACCGCGTCGTCTTCCTCAAATGATTTATCTGGCACGCCGATCTACAGCAGCCAGACACCTGCGCTCCTGTACACTCTTGCGCACTTTTTGGCGCTACCATACTTGAACTCTCTCTGGTGTTTAATGGTGTTTTAGGCCTACCGTTTCACCCAGGATTTGCTTTTTGCGTCGTCTCGTACATACATATCTCCCTTCTACCCTGTTCCTCTTCATACCTTTTCGCGATCGCACCGCCCCCCCCCCTATAATAATTTCACTTTTCTTGATGCGCATTAGTTTAGGTATTTTTGTAACGTTCCTATTCATCCGGATAATCACAACATCATTTATATATTTAGATTCATCCTTATTTTGCTCTCCCTCTCTCCCTCCCATTTTTCTCATCTTTCTCTCCAATGATTATCCTGCCGTCTAATTAGAAATCGATGGTGAGAGGCCGGCGGGTATTTGCGATGTGTTTGTGGACGTTGAGAACAATTCCCCGGATAGGGAGTGAAAAAGGAGAAGAAAACACACACACACACACACACACACTCCTCCTCCTCCTCCTCCTCCTCCGCCGCGCCACTGACAACTAACTATACACCGCTTCCAGCTATTCTCCTTTTAAAAGGAAGGAAAAAAGAAACCAAAAGAGAAATGAAAAGAATATCGTTTCTTTCCCGCCTAACGAGGGGCGCGAGGGACTCGGTGGGATTATTGTTGGTAATCTATATATGTAAACAATCAGCGCACCTTCTATGGGCGGGTGGTAGCCTGTGTAAAAATGCACTAAATATTTGCATGGATATGACACATAAAGAGAAAAAAAAAGATTTAAGGTTTTAGACGCTTTAATGGAAAAATACCTGGATAAATTCCAACGTGAATTGATAACCTGCTAGATCCGATTATAGTCATTTTGGTGAGTATCTTGATATAAATCTGATCCTCTAATGGGGAGTGGATCAGGTACCGAAGATACAAATATGAGATGCGTATCAGTTTCTTTTAAGATCTCTTTCAGAGAACAAAACAAACTTTCCATGGACTCGCACTAAAGCTACTTCAGACTTGCAAGCACACTAGCTAGCCGGGGAGCGATCCAGTTGCAGGTTAAAGATCGGATAGGCTACAAAAAGTGTTCAGGTTGACGGAGAAGCGTGAGAGAGAAGAAAAGTGCAGGATGAGGCGCAAATATATCATTCATTTATGGACATAAAAGTAAAACTCACTTGAGATTGGCTTTCTTTAAAACGATGTAACATGATGAAGATGGTGGTGATGGTAGGCCTATTGGTGGATAAAGGGTACTGAAAAAAAAACTTCAGAACTCATAGTTAGGGAACCTGGGAAGAAATACAGGTGGAAAAAAATAAACACGGGAAATACGAATGAAAAGTGCGCTGCTCGGAGCTGCCGTCTAGCAAGGTTTTCACCTCGATTCTCTCGACGACCAGAACCGATCTGCAGTCTCTTCCGCTCGGCTAATCCCGTGGAGAAGGGCTGGCAGAGGTGACGGGTTAGCGCTATTACTGGTTTAACAATCGAAGCTAAACGGATTAGGCGCCCCAGATGCCGGTCTGAAACAAATGGTAAAAGAAAGTGAAAAAGGAATAAGCGCGTGCATGTTTATTAGTTCTGCTAGTCCCAGTATCTGTTTTCTGTCTGTGCTTCTCTTCATTTGTTTAAGAGTAACCTGTGTCCCCTTTCATCGTTGTACCTCGTGTTGACACATTCACAAGAATGTCTGTATTTCTTATTCTGCGCATGAATATTAGTCTCTTAATTTCTTCCGTTTACTTGTCTCATACAATTCTTGTCCTGACTGTAAGCTGAAGAAGAGAATTGCATGTTCCACATGAACATATATGACATTTTTTAACACTGATATTCTTCTGCGTGTGTTTGTACGTGAGTGTCTGAGAGTGAGCGGCTCCTATGTCTTTGTCCTTGTTTGGAACAGAAAGCGTGCCTCTGATGGTCTGTGTGTTTCAGGGAATTGCCGGTGTGTCAAGCATATGATTTCTTTTTCTTTATCTGCTTCTGTCAGTCGGACAGTGTGTATGCCAGTGTCTGTCTGTTTGTTAGTGTTCTGTCCATTTCTGTCTGTCTGTCTGTCTGTCTGCACATGCCTGCCTCTCATTAAACTTCCCACTCCTCTCCCTTGCTTTGTACTGCTCTGTCTCTCTCTCTCTCTCTCTCTCTCTCTCTCTCTCTCCCTCATTTATACGCTCTGCTCTCTCTCCCCCTTGCCGATGGCTATATGATTGTGAAAAATGTGTTTACAAAACTCGCTCTCTCACAGATCAAACTGTACTACCGAATCAAAGAGTCTGGGAGAGAGAGAGAGGGAGAGAGAGAGAGAGAGAGGCAGGAAGAGAGAGGGACTGAGAGGGAGAGTGCAATTCTGAAATTCAGTGTGTGTGTTTTTTTGTCTCTGTGTCAGATTCCTCTGGAAATAACAAAGGGATTTATTCCAAAAAAAGACTAAAACAACCATTTGTGTTACATAGTTACATAGCAGATTATGTAAAGCTGATGTGTCTCTTTCCTTAACTGACTGATATTGACTGAAGCAATATTAGAAGTTCTGACTGACACACTAACATACTGAAATAGTGACTGCGTTTATTTGACTGTGCTAGCAGTGAATTGCAGTCATTTGGTGGTGAAGTCTGAATGGGTCCTTGAGAGATGTGTTTCAGTGTTGAGCATGAGGGATTAGTCAATACGTTGATGCAAGTTTTCACCAAAGATCTAGCCTTTCAGCTCTTTTTTTATGAACACACATACAGACTCTCTACTGTTTCTTAATGCAATCTTAAAGTTCCCTCAGTGTCCCCGTGTGACATTATGTGGGTGTGTGTGTGTGTGTCTGCATGTATGAAAAGAACAAGGGCAGGGGAAAAAGGGGAAGAAGAGAGAAGAGGCGCATAAAGAAAGGGAGAAGCAAAGGGGGTAAAGACAGAGAGGAGGGGGAGTGAGACAGACAAGGAGAGGGAGCGATTATAGCAGGGTTTATGTATGAGCTATTGATTGAGTCAGTGGTGACTTCTTGAGTGGTTAATTCGGGAAGTGAGAGCGATAGAGAGAGTAACTCACTGACCAGAAAGGGGGGGGGGGGGGGTGGTGGGGGGGGGGGGGTGTAGAGGGAGGAACAGTGCTGGATAGAGGGTAGATAGAAGGGTATGCTGGAGATTTTGAGGTTAACAGGGTGAATGGGGCAGGCAGGGAGCTGGAAAAAGAGATGGATAGATATGAAGGTGGATGAACAGAGCTGAAGACTAGGACGGACAAAAGGACTGGATATCTCCAATACTTTTTTTTCCAAGTTTGTCCCCACTTTTTTTCTCAGGGGGGGGTCACACCATCCTCAGTCTTCCACATTCATCCTGCCTCTGCTTTGTGACAAACCCGTCTCCTGCGTGGCACTGACTCCCTGTCCCCTTTTCTCCTTTTAATCCCTTGCTCACATTCTCCGCGGCTTGATCGTGCTCTTTCTCACACCTGCCCCTTCCTGCTTTGACTTGCCCACCTCCCCATGTTCATGCCACCCTCTTCCCCATGTTCCACACCTTATTACCATTCTCTCTCTTTCTCTTACTCTCTCTTTTTCTTTGTGTGTGTGTATGTGTTTGTGTGTGTGTGTGAGTTTGGCTCTGGGGTAAGTGTGCAGTAGAGCCCAAAGGACACTCAGCTGCTCCAAAGACAGAACAGATGGTTCTCTCTTCCTCACTGTTCCACCCCACCTAAAGAGAAGTAGTCGCTACAAGGAGGGAGTGGGTGATCGTGTGCCTTTGTATAATATACAGAGAGAGAGAGAGAGAGAGAGAGAGAACAAGGGTGTGTCAAATTTGTAATTTTGTGTTTTCCGCAATTTTTTTTTTTTTTACAAAATTTTGTTTTGGCTATTCTCACATATTTGCACAAATTCAAAGTATGCACACACCATGACTGCTAAGGCTGACTAAGATCCTATACATAGTGTAAAAACTTTCATTTAGACCTATTTTTTTTTAGAAACGCAGGTAGATGTACAGTGGATGCAGAGCAGCACTAATTCTTTTGATGATTGTTTATTTACATGATGCATCCGTAGGTGAGAAATGTCGGCTTCTTTCAGAATGCATCACAATATCATTACTGACCAAGTTGTGGCGTCTGTAAGTCTCTTTGGATTTGTGTGCGTGTGTGCGTGCGCGAGCGTGCGTGCGTGCGTGCGTGTGCCAGCATCAATGCATATGCGTATCTGTGTGTGTGAAGTTTAAGGTCCGCTCGCCGGCGCAGTTTCTTTTCCTCTTTCTCTTCCCCTCTCTCTTCCCTTTCGCGCAGGTTTTGATCTCTCAGCCGCGAGATCAAAGGCGCTCTCTGGCTATTAGTCAGCGCGAGCCATTGATCCCGCATCGATCCACGCGAGACACAGCCGCCCCGTGAACACCGTACGAGGCTCCCTAAAGCTCCCCCGCGCGTCGGGAGAACGAGCGAGTGAAGAGAGAGAGAGAGCGTAAAGGGGGGCAATGTGTGTGTGTGTGTATGTGTGTGTGTGTATTTTTCTCTGGCGCGGGGAGAAGCAAGCTCGAGCTTTTTCTTTGCCGCGGGACATGAAACAATGAGGCTCGAGCCGGTTTTAATAAAGCGCGCTTTCCCTCCTTTCAACTCTGGCGCGAGGCGGACGAGCCGGCAGCGGAGAGCGATCGATAATTAATGACGATGAATAATTTAACCCTATCGATTGATACTTTTTCTTCCTCTTTTTTTTTTCTTCTTTTCGTTATATCTTAAGGCCGCTGTTCCATACGATACTGATACCATATCACACACACGGCCGCTCTCATCACCCCCCTTTCACTTTATCAAGTATACTTTTCTACCTCTCTCTTAAGTTCTCATCATCTTTTTCGTTGTTCCTTTAATTTCTTTTTATTTCAGAACTTCTCTTACACATAGCCTTACTTTTCGTTTTATTATTTGCTCTGTCCAAAGTTTTTCTAACTTTAAAATGGGAAAAAGAAGACATTTGGAAAAAAAGGAAAGATGTAGATGTGCAAAGACGTAAGCAAACTCTGGCAAACTCTGCACACGAGTCTGGCAGTTGGTGTAAAACAAAATAATGTGTTTTTTAGTATTATTCTTTTGTGAATCTAATTTCTATTGGTGGAGGCTGATACTGTATACCCCTGCTGTTTTACACGCACCAGTGAACATCTGTTGCATTTCTGCACTCATGTACACTCAAATGAACTACAAATAAAATGTATATAAATATACACTCACTGATACTTTACATATTACATAATTTTACGAAATAACTTACATCATAAAAGTAGTGAAAGGCACACCGTTCGTGTTTATTCAGATCTAGAAGTCTCTGTTTTTTAACCAGCTGAAATTTCAGCCCTATGATGCAATGAAGATAAGTGAAGATATGTGTGAATTATAGAGCATAAGATAATTTGGCATCTTATTGAAATTCTGAGCATCATTTGCAGCACATTGATTCACTACATAAGTATGTGTATATGAATATTCTCATATAATAAACATAGTTCAAAGTTATGTCTGAAGAATAAAACTGTAAACGTTTATTGCCAGAGATATTCTTACCTGGGTTCTGCCAGAAATCCTCCTGTAATATTTCTAGATCAGATGTTTAGGTAAATAAACACCTCAGGAATGTGTAAAACAGGAAATTGAAAATGTTTTATTGAACACAGGATTGGCACAAATTAGATGCAACTGTTGCATACACCAAAATATTGTTGCTTATGACAAACCATATTGATAGATCCTTGATAGATTATTGTCTGCATGACAACAATTTAAACAGTTTGATGATGAAAAATAAGTTAGCATTTAATTCAGCTATTATCCAATATAATTTGTTTATTGGGTGTTCGCCCCACATTTCTCACAACTTATAACTTAAAAAATACCATTGGTTTTAAAAAATCTTTTTCCTTTTGTGCTTCTGAGATTTGCATTCAGTAACACGTGCTTCCAGTTTCCCTCCTCTTTCATATTGGTCCCTTTCTCTTCCCTTTCCCGTCCTCCCATTTTTAAAAATATTTCTCTGTCATACCACTATCTGCCTTCTCCTATGTGCCTTCCTCCATTCTTACCCCCTCCTCTCACTCCCTTCTCTCCTTCTCTCCTAACAAACCCACACCATGGTCCTCTGTTCTTCGACCCCGAGGCTGTGCAATGTGTCAGTGCAAACCAGAGAGCGAGAAGGAGTGAGAGAGAAGAGAGGGAGAGAAATTCAGTCAGTCCTTTTTCAGTGCCAACCAAAAGAGAAAGAAGAGACAGATGGGGAGAGTCTGTTTCATCTATAGGAAAGAGGGAGAGACTGGACCCTACAGTCCCCTAGTTTTTTTTCTGCCAAGGCCCCCTTCTTTCCATCTTTGGACACCTTTGAAAGGGGCAAAGTGCAGCCGTATGTGTCATTTGTGTCACTTTTTTTCCTCCTCTCATTCTTTTGTCTTTCAGTATCATTACTGTCACCAGCTCATCAGTTCTTTTACCTTCTCTTGCCCTTTTTGTATGGATACCTCTTGATGTCACAATTAATTTACAACCCACAGCCTCTTTTGACCCATTTTCTCGCTCTCCAATTTCTTAAAAAATAAAATAAAAAAACAAAAACGTTTTTTCTGCTTGTGTGTGTATTTGTGTCTGTAGATGCGTGTGTGTGTGTGCGTTTATGCATGGATGTGTGTGGGTGTCTGTGTGTTCATGTGCATGCATGCGCTGGTGATGGTGTGTGTGTGTGTGCGCGTGTATGCATGTGCGTGCATGCGTTTGCGTGTACACTCCTGTGTGTGTGTGTGTTGTTGCGTGTCTGTGTGAGCGTATTTGCACATGCAAGTGTATGTATGGCTATACAGCACATACTTTCCAAACTGTTTACTTCATCCTTAACTTTGAGCAATGGATTTAAACAACATTTCTGTGACTTTGATCAGTCGCTGAGACTGTAATGGTGTGTAGGTAAGGAAAAAGGTGCAACACTTGCCAAAATTCACCACTTCAGAACAGCATGAACAGTTCTGGGATAAAGTCTCTAGGATACAATTTGTAGGGGTGTGTACACAATACCCGCCCATTATCTGTCATCTTAAGTTGCGAGTGCCAGTCAATGCCGATGTGAGCTCCAGCTTGAGAGTGTGGATCATCCGATGTACCAGCATGCATCTCAGCTGTGCCAGTCTCAGTGCACCCAGTGCGTGTCTCTACTGCTGCTTTGGCCATTCGGAGGTGTGCGTGTGTGTGTGACATCCTCGTGTGTTGCTCTCTGCGAGTATGTGGTGTAATTTCACCAGTTTGTGTCTCCCTTTCTATGATTGTGAGGTGTCATTTCATCAATCTGCGAGCGAGTTGCACGTGCACGTGTGTTTTTTGTTCGTGCTCAGTCAAAGAGTCTGTATGTGTAGGTTTTGTGTCTGTGCTCAGTCGAAGAGTGTATGTGCAATTTCAATATACTGCACGTTTGTGCAAATTTAGCTGATCTGCTATCATACAAGGTGCTGTTTTACTTCTCAGTGTGTGTGTGTATGCATGTGAGTGTGTGTTTGTGTGTGTGTGTGTGTGTGTGCGTGGGTGTGAAAGTGTGTGTGTGTGTGTGTGTGTGTGTGTGAAAGTGTGTGTGTGTGTATGCAAGGGTGCACATGTGTGCCTGCGTATGCACGCTGCATCAGTCTCCGTGAGTCTCCTTGTCTATGAGTGTGTGAGGAGCTCTATTCCCTGGGCTGCTAGTTATAATGTTTCTGGGGGTGATGGGGAGAACTTGAAAGCCCTGTGCTGCCCAAATCAAAACTAACAAGGAAATGATGGGGGCTCCTTTATCTCCTCTCTGGCCTGGGGGGGGACGGCAGGGGGGGGTGGGCTGAGGGTGCGCAAAGAGGGAGACTGGGGAAGGGGGGGGGGGGGGGGGCGGCCTGGCTTCCTCTTTGATTTGTAAAAAATGCATTACCTCCGAAATCAAACGGAAAATTACTACGTGGGAGCAAAACACACAGAAAGGGAGAGTGTGGAAGACAGGATAGGTGTGGGGAGACAGGGAGCGGGAGAGGGAAGGGTAGGTGCACACGCAGAGACGGTGCGGCCGGTGGATCCTCGCTGTGCGCACGTATGCACACGCTGAGGGAGGCGTTGGGAGCCAGATGTAATTGTATTAATAGTTGTTATGAAAGAATCTGGCTCATGATGTAGGTGATTGCAGATTATGTAATGCTGTAACTGATACAGCGCGGTGACAAGAGACACTAAAACAAAAATACCTGCTGGGAGTAAGTGAGAGACCTGAGAATATTTAGAGGAAGCAAAGGAACTGATCCGAGCAGACCTTAGACTTTACACGCCCAGATATGGGTACACAAGCGCTAGTGTGCGTGTACACACACACACACACACACACACATATATACACATACACACATACACACAGATATGGGCATGTACACATGTGCACATACATACATGTACACACACACAGATATAAGTACATAGATATGCATACGTAGACTCGTGCACATACATACATGCATGCATACATACGCATACAGAGGCACAAACACGCATACACACATACAGGTACGCATACACGTGCACATACCTATCATTTGCTTTGCATTTGTCATTTGTCATGTTCTGTAGGTGTAATTGGTATTTACATTGATTTTCTGGAGAGTGTTTGAAAGTGAATTCCTGGGAAAGTGTCTAACCAGGCACACAAAGTGTATGCCATACCAAGTAGTATGTTTACCTGTAGGCTAATTTATCTTTCAATGCTTGATGTGTCCAATCAAACCTTAGGTTGTAATATTTCAGGGAATCAACCTGGGGGCCTTTTCAGTTTTACGGTACCGTACACCTTTTGCGAAGGCTGGAAAGCCCAAAGCTAAAAATTCAGTAATGCTTTACTTTTCCTCTTCCATGTTCTCAGGGTGTTGGTTTATTAGGTGCACTTTACTGCATAAGAGACCTTGATAGACGAAGACAACAATGAATCAGACCGAGACGTCAGGGCTGTCTATCCTGTGTACAGAAGTTGTCTGTGCTGTGTACAGTTGAAAACTGCGCAAATGAACCCCTCATCCCTCATGCTGAGAACTGCAAATAGACGTGGAGCAGTTGTTAAACAATGCCAGGAAAATGCTCCTACCAAATTTACATGTCAAGAAACGTAACGGGTTGCCCAGAATCTTGAGGATGTTGCATGTATTTGCTTTGTTGGATAATCTACTGTACGCTAACTCTTAACTGTTTTGTGGCTGTTTAAAAATGGTTCCCAAATAGTGGCAGAAAAGTGCGGAACCCCCCTAGTGGTGGTGCACGATAGGTGTCTTGTTGACACTGCGGGTCTGTCCTGCATGTTTCTGCTCCTGGAAACGGATGCGTTCACTGAGAGCGGATCCATTGATCATTCTGTCGTTACAGTCCATGAAGAACAAAAGCGGATGATTAATTAAACGTGGTCGCGTTTGAACTTAATTGTTATTCTGGGTATTTTTTTTTAGGGGTGTGAGGGAGAAAGCGTACACAAAACGGCCTGAAATTAGGGAGACGGAGGGAGAGGAGGAGGGAGGAAGGATGGCGAGAAAGGTCAAAGGGAGACCGCGCAGGAGCGAAGAGGGGAGCGAGAAGTGAGGGAAATAAGAGAGAAATGAGGAAAGGAGGAACGAGAGGGAGAGGGCGTTCTGTCCAGAGGTAGATTCTATAAAAAGAGAGAGAGATGAGAGAGAGAGATGAAGAGGAGACTGAAGAGAGAGAGAGAGGGAAAGAGAGAGGGAGGGAGGGAAGGAGGGAGGGGGAAAGAGAGAAGGTACAGTCCAAAGACTAAAAGAGAGAGAGAGAGAAATGCCTGGAGTTAGCAATAATAATTTATACAAACACACCTTAATAATTCACGTTCCATTTCAATGCTGGAGGGAAAATCCAAAATTCACAGAGCATAATTAAATACAGAGAGAGGAGAGGGAGAGAGAGAGATGCTGAGACTAACATTAGAAAAATGAGTGTACTGGTGGGTTTTGCCTCCGTTTGAGCTTTGCAGGGCTCTTTATGCATTTGTGATATCCAAACTATTTCCAGTGCACCATTTATATTCCACTTAAGGAGAGTATACACAGATATTTATTGGGCGATCCATATCACGGCCGATGCCTCTCTGTAATGTAATTTTCTCTCTGTGTCTACACTAACATTTTAACAAATCTAATTCATTTTCTTTAATTCATCTGTTGAGTACGTCAGTGTGTGGCTAACTTGTGCTTCTGTCTGCAGCATCCATCTACAAGTAATTTTTTGTGAATCTGTGAACCATGCAAACCTGTCATCTAGGGCTATCTTAATTTAAAAATAGGACAATAATAAAGGACATTAGCCATTCAAGCCAGATTGAGAAATATTAGCCCGTCTAGGAGTTAGATTTTCATGAGAGGGGTGTGATTAACCAAAACCAAATTGAAATTTTGTATCTTGTTATGGAACTGACCACGACATGCCTTCTACTCCAGTTTGTGGTTTTCACAGTGTTTAAAAATACACATAGAATTGTTTATGGTTACAATCAATGGTGTTTTCTACATATGCAACTTATCCCCCTTCTTGCAATCACCTAGCTTTGTGTGGTATTTGTTTTGTTGCTTGGCAATTACTACCCTTACAGGATACAAATCCTTTCAGTAGCCTTGCGGGCCAACCCACAGATCTGCAGGAAAATTGTGTGTACTGCACTATTCTGGTGTGGGAGCACGGTACAATTTACATTTACATTTATTCATTTAGCAGACGCTTTTATCCAAAGCGACTTACATAGGTTACAGTTCATTACAATGTTATCCATTTATACAGCTGGATATTTTTACTGAAGCAATTGTGGGTTAAGTACCTTGCCCAAGGGTACAACAGCAGTGTCACAGCGGGGATTGAACCGGCAACCTTTCGCTTATGAGTCCTGCTCCTTAACCACTATGCTACACTGCTGCCCAATGATTGCAGATCTCAGGAATTAGCTTTCCAAATTTTTGATTTTGGGAGACGTGTGATTAACTAAATTCTTAAACTTTGAAGGGATGCATTTTCCTGAGTTAGACTTCAGTGCACACTTAATAAGAAAAAAAATCAAATGAAAAATGTGATTTATGTGTTACTCAAGTTTGGACTGGTTTAGGGTGATTTCTTGTAGGCACACTTGGATAATCAAGTGTGAATCAAAACAGGTAAATTCAGGTGGTCCAGTCTGGTGCAGGTAGAAAGTGCTTTCAATGGACATATGGATTTGACATGTATTTCTGGTCATCACTGGTGTTATGGAATATAATGAATCTTTATAGAGGTGGTATTCAAGCCTGATGAGTTTCTCCAGAATGTGAACCTGCACTAGGTGAAAGAATTGCTCAAACGCCTTGTCCCACTTACCCCCCATTCACGTCCTACCTCAGTTTTTCTTCCTCCTCGTCTCCTTCCTCACAGAGCTACAAGTTTGTGAAAGGCCTGGGAGTCTTTCAGGAGGTCTGGCACATCATGTCATTTGTTTATTTGCAGATGATATTTATTTTGCCAAGTAAAGGGGTGAGGGTGGCTTTTGGTTATTCTGTTGATTCTGGGGACTCTGTTAACAGAAAAATTTGAATGATAATTTAATTCTCTGTCTCTCTCTCTCTTTGTCTCTGTCTGTCTGTCTCCCTCTCTCTCTCTCTCTCTCTCTCTCTCTCTCTCTCTCTCTCTCTGTTTCTCTCTCTCTCACAGGTGTGGTGGAGGTATGGACTGTAACTGTGTCAGTGACCTGCTGCTCACTCCCCCTGTCCCAGCTCTCTGGACACCAGGTGAGTCACATTCTGCTCCATTAGGTGATAAGAAGAGAGGTTTGCTCACCTGGTTGACTTCTCAGAAGAGACACAGGCATTTGGGGCATATCGGTAAGGTGCAGTGGTGTAGTGGTGGTAAGGAGCAGGACAGTAACCAAAAGGTTGCTTGTTTGATTCCCAGCTGGGGCACTGCTGCTGTACCTCTGGCAAGGTACTTAACCCACAACTGCCTTAGTAAATATCCAGTTGTATAAATGGGTGACGTAAAAAAATATAAGCTATAACTTAAATCACCTCAAATATGTAACTGTATAAAAGCATAACATGTTAAAACGGTAAGCTGTGTGAGGGCCTCTGGATAAGAGCGTTTGCTAAGAAAAAGTAAAAATCAAGGGTGGAGAACTGAATGTTAACTTGTCACACAAGGCTGAAGACGAGTGCTTGACAGCAGTCATTTCTGAGACAGCCAATTACCCAGTCAGACAGAGTGTTATCAGCATGTCATTCAGATGGCTAACCTCTCAGCTGTTTGCCTGATAAAGCAAACAAGCCTCAGTTTCATCCCCTCACTTTCCCATCTCCCCCCCTCCCCAGGCATTGCCTTCCCGGACTGGGCCTACAAGCCGGAGTCGAGCCCGGGGTCCCGGCAGATCCAGCTGTGGCACTTCATCCTGGAGCTGCTGCAGAAAGAGGAGTACCAGGGGGTGATCGCCTGGCAGGGGGACTACGGCGAATTCGTGATCAAAGATCCAGACGAGGTGGCGCGGCTGTGGGGCATCCGAAAATGCAAGCCTCACATGAACTACGACAAGCTGAGCCGGGCGTTGAGGTAGGAGCGGGCCGTTTAAAGAGAGAGCGTGACTGCGGCTGGCTGCTCTCGCGTTTTCCGTCAGAGTGTGTGTCTGTGAGCGGGAATGGCCCCCTGTCTCTCCCTGTCTGCCTCTCTCACCCCCCGTGTCTGTCCCTGTCTTCGTGGGCGTATGGGTATCAGTCACAAGGACCGGCTCATTCCCTCTCCCTTCCTGTCTCTGTCTGTGGATGTCTGTGTGTCTTGCTCAGTCCGTCTGTCTCTTTCTCTCTCTCTTTCTTTTCTCTCTCACACCCTCTCTCTCTTCTCTTTTCATCTGATTGTTTCCCCACTGTCCTGCGGGTGTTTTCTCTGTCTATGTGTTTGTCTGTGTGATCCTGTGTACTGTGTCTCTGTCCATGTATTCCTTTCTGTCTGTGTGTCTGTGGGGTCTTCCTTTCCTCTCTCTCTCACTCTCCTTCTCTCTCGCAAATCAAAATATGAAGTAGGTGTTTTTCCTGTAGAATGTCAATACTTTCCATTCACATTATCTTTGAACATCTAAATGAAAACTGAAATGCACTGTAAGGCCTCTAAAAAGTCAATAAGGATTATAAAATTAAGCCCATTTAAAATTGGTTGGATTTAACAAGAATGTATCAGATATTTTCCACACAAAAACGCCTGGCACTTCTAGCTTTAGACTACGTGTGTTAGTGTGCTTCCATTCTCCCTGCCTCCCAGGCAGGACTTTTTAGCCAATGGGAATCTTCCTTTTTTAACTTTACTCTTTTCGCTCTATACCCACCCCCCACCCCAGCTCTTGCTTACCACCCTTTCTCGCCGCTCTCTCCATAATAGGTGCTGTCGTTGGTGTCTAATTGTTATGAATTGGCCCAGGCCTTAATTAGCCCCGCTGATTAGCCTTGCTTAATTGCTCAATTAAGGCCAGCTCACAAACGCCACACGAAGCAAACGCATACAAATGATTGAAATGGCCCCGTGCACACATTCCACCGGAGCCTGTGTGGTCACGCTGGCCACACTCAGATATGTGTGATACCTGTAGAGCTTCACTGCGGTTTCAGTGCGCCACCCGTGCACGCTGAGAATCCCGAAAAATAAATTGTGCTTCCTCTGGTCACTGTACGTATTTGGGGATATTTTGAAATGTCCTCAGCTCTGTCCTTGTGATGGGTTGTGTGTTCAGTCCCTCAGTTATAACTTTCATTTCTATTAAAACTATCTTCCCTTTCTACCTACTCCCCCCCCCCCCCCCCCCCCCACACACACTCTCCTTGTTCCATCCTTTCTCTTTCTCCTCCTGAAAGGTACTACTACAACAAACGCATTTTGCACAAAACCAAAGGCAAGCGCTTCACCTACAAGTTCAACTTCAGCAAGGTGGTTCTGGTCAACTACCCGCTCCTGGACATGGCCAGCTCTCCCTTCCTGCTGGCCCAGAACCACTTCAACGGAGGGTCAGCGGCCCCCGACTGCACACCTGAGGTACTGGGAGTCGAGGGAAGGGAGGTGATGCTGTAGAAAGAGTATGGGTTAGAGTTAGAGTTAGAGAACGATGGTCCCGCCCCAACAGGACAGAGATATTGGGGAGGAAACATGGATGACAAAGAGGAAGATGTTGGGAGGGTGGGAGTGCTTCATAATCTAGCAGCTCAGCATATCTGCTGGAATCCAGGTCTACTGGTTCCAGCTGCAGACACCAGAGAAAGGCCCATCTAAAAAGGCAACCTCATCCAACCCATAATATAAGTGATGTGGGCTGTAGTGTAGCACAATGGTAAGGAGCAGGGCTTGTAATCAAAAGGTTACTGGTTTGGCTCCCCACTGGGGCACTACTGCTGTACCCTTGGGCAAGGTACTTAACCCAGAATTGCCTCAGTAAATATCCAGCTGTATAAATGGATGACATGTAAAAATTGTAACCTATGTAAGTCACTCTGGATAAGAGTATCTGCTAAATGACAAAAATGCAATGTAATGTAATGTCTTTCTGGTTAGCTTCTGCACTTGTGTGTGGTAAACTGTGGTAAAGACAACAATTTTGAAATAATTAAGCGTGTCTTATGGCAGTAGTCATAATTTAGAACTAATGATTGGGTCACACTCAAAGAAAAAGCTTTTTGAGTGCTACCCAAACGTTATTTCTATGGATTTTTATGATTATGCTCCAAACAGGTAAGAGTGCAGAGGCACACAAACAATTATTGGTCAAAATTTAATTACAATTTAAACATCATTGTGATTCATATTGGAGCAATATATTTCATTTGTTTAAATAAATGTTATTCTTGTGTTGAGAAATGTTATAAATTTCTCAAATTTCTGTTAGGGTTAGGGTTGAGGTTGTGGTTAGTGTTAGAGGTAGGATTAGGGATGTCACATCATTAGCCAAGATTAATGTTTTAGACCAATCTACCTGCAGCTAGGCCCCTCTTTTCAGTGAGCACCTCCACCATTCAAGGTCGGCCAGAGTACCCTCATTACACTGTTCTCTCGGTACCCTGAAACTCATCAGGTGCCTGTGAGGTGCTGGGCTGATGTCAGTGGAGTAGCGTCTATCCTCCAGTGAGTGCCCGCTTCACTTGCAGTGCACTGTGGGAATTGTAGTGTGGAAAAATAGCCGCATTGGTGTGTAGATGTTATCAGAGGATTGCATTGTTCTATCACAGCGATGCAGAGGTTGTTGTGGTGGGATGAGCCCAACTAGTAAAACTTCCAATACAAATTGCTTTTGGGTGAATAGGAAGGGATGCCAAAAAAATGGCAAGCTGCATTTTGTTGAACATATTTTTACAGATACTTTATAAATAGTAGCAAAGTGCTGGTTATTTCTAATACTATATATATTAGAAGTACAGTCATTGTTAGCCTTGAGTCATCCTTAAGCTTTTGCAGAAGAAATTCTTACTTGACTACCAGAGGCGTTGTCTAAATCATATTGTTCTGTTACAGGAGATTTCATTTGCAGTTGGAAACATTCAATTTGGGGCGATTTCCTAACTACAGATATTCAATATATATATATATTTCTCTGTGTATATGTATGTGCGTGTGTGTGTGTGTGTGTGTGTGTGTGTGTGTGTGTGTGTGCGTGCATTACATCAATTCTTCTGAAATACTATTCTGAGGTTCTAGACTGTTCACCTTTCAATACAGAGGCATTTTGACTGAACCAAATGTAGTATATGATTCACACTTACATTTAAAAAACTATTGTTGAAAAATATTTCCTATTCATCGACAAAGGTACTGGCGGGAGAAAAAAGAAAAGAAAAGAAAAGATGGAGTGAACGAGGAAGGGGGAGGGGTGTTAAATGTTCTTAAAACAAAAGAAGACATTATCCTCCTGTCATCCTGCCCTCGCACCATGCACCCATCTCTGTCATCGATTGAAAATGAAAGAAATGAAGTCAAGGAATACGTCAGATCAATTTGCAGTAATTAATTCAGCTTTGTTAAGCAATCGAGATCATGTGGCTTGGAAGTACAGTCTCTGGCTTCAAACCCTGAGCTACAGAGTGACAGTATTGATCAGTACAGTGCGAAATCCCGTCTCCCAGGAGCTCAGGCGACTTTATGGTTTCCTTTATTTAGCCCCCCCCCCCCCCCCCCTCTCTCTCTCTCCCTTCCTCCCTCGCACCCGTGCCTTCTCTCAGAGGAGACTGTCTTTTTTTTCTCACTTCTCCTTTTCTCTCTCCTCCCATCTGAGTGGCAAGGTTACCCTGCGCTCGCAATAGTGAGGCCAGCTCCACGCCCATAGAGAATGGATCTGATCTGTCCATCCACCTTTTCATTTGCCCGGGTGTCTGTCCGCAGCCTCTCTCCCCTGGTCAGCAGATTTCCACTTGCTTTTTGGTATCAGTCCCCTGCTTGTCCTTTCTGTCCTCGTCCCCAGCTTGCCTCTTTCATTCTGCCCTTGGTGTGTCTGCGGTAGTGTGTGTGTGTGTGTGTGTGTGTGTTGCAGAAGCCACTTAATGCCCCTAAGGCTTCTTTTACCAGCAAAAGTCATTGCTGCCAAAAACCAGGTTCATTACAAGAAATTGAGCATGTTACTTTAAAAATTGATAAAATTGATTTAGTTCGTGACCATATCCATCTTTTCATATTGGCACGTGTAAGGTAAAAACTATGTTCACCTCTACCCTAACATATTGATATTATTTAGAACAAATGGATTGCCAATGGCCAATATCACTATGATATTTGTCACACTCTATAGATCTTTTCTGTTAAAGTTGCTCTGGAAGACATGATACATTAACCAACAGGAATGGTCATTTTTACCTATTTTCTGGCAGTTCATAACAATGAATTAACTGATGGGAATTGTATTTTTTGCCTGTTTTCTTGCAGTTTATACCAATGAATTAACATACAGGAAGGGTCTTTTTGCCTATTTTCTGGCAGTTTATAACAATGAACTAACCAACATGCAGGGTCTTTTTCCCTATTTTCTGACAGTTTATAACAATGACAATTTCCACGCAGAATTATGGTACACATAACAGAGAATAATGTTACAAAATGTATACCACAAGTCAATTCTGTATGACTAGCTAAAGGAACGCGAATGTGCAGCACGCAGCGTTGGTTCACATAAACCTGGGATGTGAAAAATGTGTTTCATGCGTTTTGTATCAACACAGCAGAGTTTTATATCAATTTGTGCAAACGTCTGTTGAGTGTTGACATAAACGGAAAAAAATATCTAAAGTGACAATTTTGCGTTTGCCGAGCAGATGATAATAAATTGCGCAGGAACACTTCGGCGTGTCTGCGCAGACAGTGTTCATCGCTGCCTCCATCTCTCCGTTTTTCTTCCCTCCATCCCAGGCTCTACAGTCCCTGTTCCCGCGTTTGCCGGAGTCAGGGAGGGGGGGCTCTCTGTTTGAGAGAGCCGGAGGTCCCCCCGGGCCAGACGGGGACAAACTGAGACTGGACACGTTCCCTTTCCTCAGCTCAGGTGAGGCGGAGCAGGAGGGAGGGGAGGGGAGCGGGAGCGGGAGCGGGAGAGAAGGATTTGGGGATTAATATCGACTCCTTACATGTATATTAACATTGAACTGAGAAAAAAAAAAAAGATGGAGGAGGAGGATGAAAGGAAGAGGGATAGAGAGCTTTCTCTATCCTGCCTTGAGTGAAACTTTTTGAGAAAGAGAGATGGAAAGAGGGAGGGGAGAATATGGTGGAGGACAGGTATTCGCGCTGTACCCAGAGAGATGGAAGGCGAGGGATTGATCGTAATCATGCAATGTTAAACCTATTCCACAGTCTCCTCGCTGTGTGACCGCCTGCGTTTGCTCTTGTGTATTCGTGTTTGTGTCTTCATGTGCTCAGCCTTTTTTTTTTTTTAATATATGCGCACCTTTGTGTGTCTGGACCTTTTGCCTGTGTGGTTGTGTTTCAGTATTAATGCATCAGAATGTGTGTGCTCACTTGTGAATTCGAGTGTTTGTGTGTGTACTGTACTTCTGCCCCCCCCCCCTCCGCAACCCCCCTCCCCTTGTTTGTCCTGAGGTATCTTTCCCCCCTCTCCCTCCCATGTGTCCCCCCTGTCCTAATCCCTTCCCAGGCAGGAAGGCCCTAATTGAGGGTGCAGGCTTCAGTTTGTGGCCTGTGGGCGCCCATTACTGTGTTTTCATAAGCAAGTGAGGCCTGCCTGACTGATTCAATATTCATGTGTCTGCCAGCTACTCCCGGCCTAACACAGAGAGATTCTACCACTGCCAAATTAGCCCTGAATCGCAAATAACAGAGAAATAGAGGGTGATAGAAAAAGAGAGAGAGAGAGAGGAGAGAGAGAGAGGTAGAGGTAAAGAGGTAGAGAGTGTGAAGTCAGGGTTTGCTTTGCAGAGCGAAAAAGCTAAGCAAAGGAGAGAGGCAGGTCTCTTATACAGCAGGGGAGGAAAAAGATTCTTTCTGAATCAGAATTCTTCCTGAAAACTGTTCCTTCTGAATGCCCAGCTTAGAAATATCTTTTATATAAGCGATACAAGCACAATGACAGAAACAGTGACAGAACGTGACAATTAATGAAGTTTGTGTTTGTGTTATTTCGCCTTCGCCCTGAGAAAATACAGTTAAGAGCTGGAACTGAAAACAGGTGCAGGAGTTTGTTAAAGCACAATTTATAATCATGGTATTAATCAAGTTCAAATAGGTATTGTTTTCTTGCTTGGCACACTGCCTATGGTGTGTCATCTGATTGCATGTACAATTTTTGAATTAGCGGATTTTGTAAATCAAATGTTGAACTAGTGAAAATTAGTGGGTTTAGTAGATCAAGTGTTGAACATGTGACTGTGATCATAGCAGATATAAATCAGTACACTTCAAGCCACTGTAATTATAGTAATGCTTATTTTCTCCCATTAATATAAAAAAATTGTTTTGATATGAAATTGTCAAATTATATTATTAGTAATTTTAATATGTGGACGACTTAAAAAATAACCCAAATTCTCTCTTTGTCTCTTGTGTCTTGCAGGAGCCCCTTGCTACTCTAAGCCCCCTTCCCTGCTGGGTCCTTACCCCCGTAACCCACCCTTCGACTATCCCTGGGGCTTCAACCCCTACCTCCCAGGGGCGTTCTCCCTTAACAACTGCCCCAAACTGCCCCCCGGCTCCCTCTACCCCTCCCATTTCTACCCCAACCCGCTGCAGAGCAGCCTGTCCCAGTTGCCCCACCCCTTCTCTTCCCTGCTGCCGCCGGGGGAGACGGGGGAGAGGGGAGGGGGGCAGACGGGCGGGACGAACGGCACAGCGGGCGGGCAGCCTGCGAGACTGTGCTTGCCCCCTTACCCGGGCACCCTGTCGCTCAGCCGGACTGAGATAGGGAACGGGGGCGCGGGGGAGAGGGAGAGGGGAGAGGCCAACACCCAAGGCAGCGGGCTGGGGTTAGGGTTAGGGCTGGGGCTAGGGCTGGGGATAGGGGGTGTCGGTCTGGGAAGCGCCGGGGGCAGACAGAGCCCCTCAGAGAGGCGGGGGGGAGTGAAGCAGGACCCCGAATCCGACTCGGAGCTGGAAATCACGGATCTGAGCGACTGCAGCTCGGAGAACGAGAACGAGCCTGACTTTGCCATCTCCAAGGAGGGGAGGCTAACAGGCCGGGCGCACATTCTTGAAGCCAAAACGGCAGTCCCCCTACCACCCCTCTCCTCCCTTCCCCCTCCGGGATCTCCCCACCCCCTCAAAAGCCTGCTGCCAGGCACCCCTCCACCTCCATCTCTCCCTCCTTCTCTCTCTCCATCCCTCTCTCTGGTAGACCGACACAGGGAAACAGAAGCACTCAAACTGACTCACAGCTAATAAATTCTAGTTCTTGTTCAATACATCTATCCTTCCTACTCCCTCTCTCTTTCTCTCTCTCTCTCTCTCTCTGTTGCTCACTCCCTCTCTTTAATTCTGTTTTATTTTCTCAGCTCTCTATTATTGTTTCATTTGTTTTTCCTTCCCTCCATTTTGCCTTCTTTCCCTGTCTTCATCTTTTCCCTCTTCCTTGTACCCCTGTCCTGTTACACCTCTGCCTGTGCTGTTGTTAGTCTCCTTTCCTGGTTATACACCGGCCTCTCTTTGAGACAGTTTCACCTTTGCTCCCTCCCTCCCACGGTTTCTCTTTCATGTTAATTCGTCATCTTGTACAGCTCCTATTGACTTTTGACATCAACCTGACAGAGGTGTTCAGAGTGCCGTCATTTCCATGGACGCCTCTGTTTTATTTTCGCCCACTCGAATTACGCTCACTCACAGTCCACGCACCTTTGACAGTATTTAACTCCTTTACATTAAGCGCAATCAAGCAGCTCCCACACACAATCATTCCCAAGGTATTAAAGTCTGAAAGAACATTTGAAGAGTGCCATAATAGCGTGGTATACAGCAGTGCTTACTGGGTCAAGATTAAATTAAAAAGGGTATGTTATTTCAGAAATTCCACACTGTGCAATATTGTACTGTGCAATAATTTTTACTGATTAGTGTAGTGTTGGTCCCTATACCATACTGTTGTACTTTGTACTCCACTTTACTGTATTTGCACTGTGCTACTCTGCACTGAGCTATGATACACCGCTGAGGGTTAAACTATGCCTATTACACTTTACAATGACATTTAGTGCTGTATTATATCACAGAGTACTGCGCCACAATATACCAACCTATACTGTCAGACAAAATGCTAAGATAAGTTCGACAAGAAGAGATTTAATTAATTTGTAATGCCATTGACGACACTGTATCCAGAAATGGGCTTTCAGTTTAGGTTGGGGTCAGTGTGGCAGATAGTCCGCTGTGTTGAATCCAAATTGCTGATAGACATTGCCATCTAGTGGATGATTGGCATTATTACATGTGAAAGCAGGAAGCGTTGTATACTCGGGGAATGAGAAGCTCAATAATGGGCAAAACTCTGAGCTTTGAACACGTTCATATTGTAGGTGACCGCCAGGCTATTTATTTAATTTAATGTGCATTCCTAAATATATTTATTGCATTGTTATTTATTATTTCAAATTGTGTTTGTATACATATTTTGTATAAAAATGCAGCCATGCTCAAAGCTCTCCCCAGCCACTTCTAAACACACCCTGAAAAGCGTGAGCAAGAGAGAGAGTGTGTGTGTGTGTAAAACTGCTTACAGAATTTGTGTCTGTATTTCAATGTATATATTTTATTATTGTGTACATTTGAATATTATCACTATCATGAGAGATAGTTGTATTGATGTGATTTCATTCCGTATTTTAAAACAAATATTTGAAAATAGATAACTATAAATGTGTTTAACAGTTACAGTTATTAATGGCAGAATCACAGCTCTCAGAAGATGATTTTTTTTTGAAGAGGAGTGTTCTGGCTGAGAATTGTTTCATTTTTTCCTCAACTCTTACTAAATATCCCCATTAGGATTTTTAAAAAAAACGCAAATAGAATTAACCTTACAGGGTTTAAAAAGCGCGGTTTGTCTTATTTTTCTATAGATAGCATTCACTTAGTGTAACTGTACAGTAATTTGTATAATGTGAATAATATTGGTTGCTGCACATTTTTTTAAAATCTGTCATTTGTTTCAATCACTGCTTTTGACCATGGAAACATACAAATAATAAAATAATCTAAATATAAATGCCAGTGTCAAAAGCAGCATGATTACAGTATGATAAATACTGTACCTGATACAAAACAGAATACATTGCAGACAAAACAGCTGGATCACAGGATACATCAGGACAATAGCGATACACACCATACAGATGACCAACACACTACAGACTGAACATGGTCACAGCATAAGGTTAGGTGCTACCAAGTTACTATGAAGGTCATGTGAAGGTATTTATTTATTCATTTACACAGGAAGTTGAGAAAAAAGACTCCGTCCCACTAATACATCCAAACCTCCCTCTCCTCTTCTCCCTTCCTCTTTCTTCACTGTACAATACTCTAACACTGCTGTAAATAAACTTTATTCTCTTCTGTGTGTACAAATCAAGACTTTGCCATGCAGTGAGATTATAAGTCATTTTCTTTGTTCTATTGTAAAGAAGGAAAAAAACAAGAGAAGAGAGTCATATCTTCAAAAGCAATAAACATTATTCTGGAGTTTAGACTGCTGCTGTGTTCTGTTTATATATGTGTGTGTGTGTGTGTGTGTGTGTGTCTGTGTGTGTGTGTGTGCTTAATTTGTCTAGCTGTCCCACACACAAATGTGGTCCCTCAGTGTCTAGCTACACTACATGGCCAAAAGTATATGGCCACCCCTCCTAATTATTGAGTTCAGGTGTTTCAGCCACACGATTGTTAACAGGTGCATAAAATCAAGCACATAGCCATGCAATCTCCATAGACAAACCTTGGAAGTAGAATGGGTCATACTGGAGAGCTCAGCAACTTTAAGCGAAGCACTGTCATAGGATGCCACCTTTGCCACAAGTCAGTTTGTGAAATTTCTGCCCTGCTAGATCCGCCCTGGTCAAATGTAAGTGGTATTATGGTCAAGCGGAACCGTCTAGGAGCAACAACAGCTCAGCCATGAAGCGGTAGACCACATGGGGCCGCCGAGTGCTGAAGAACGTAGCACATAGAAACTGCCTATCCTCTGTTGAATCACTCACTAAAGTTTGGTGGAGGAGGGATAATGGTCTGGGGCTGTTTTTCAGGGTTTGGGCTAGGCCCCTTAGTTCCAGTGAAGGGTAACATTAATGCTACAATCATAAAGCATACAAAGACATTTTAGACAATTGTATACTTCCAACTTTGTGGCAACAGTTTGGGTAAGGCCCTTTCCCGTTCCAGCATGACTGTGCACAAAGCAACATCCATAAAGACATGGTTTGATGAGTTTGGTGTGGAAGAACTCCAGTGGCCTGCACAGAGCCCCCACAAACTCCATAATAATGCCCATGGTTTTGGAAAGGGATGTCCAATAAGCTCATATGAGTGTGATGGTCATGTGTCCACATACTTTTTGCCATATAGTGTACATCTTGATTCGTGGCCTGGTCAGACAGCTATCTCCTCGACACACAACAGCATCACCCTTGTTTATTTCCAGGAAAAGCAGTGAAAACCTTCCTCCCTGTCTTACTACCCCGGTTCCTTTGGTCCCCTCTGCCTCCCTGTCACCCTCTCTTTGCTAATTTCTACCGTATTCTCCCACAATCCCACTGATACATCTATCCGCCACAGGGGTCCCAGATGGGCACTTGGTGCAAACGTTAATAAATCTTCATACAAGTGTCAATGATGCCTGTCATCTGTTCCAATCTCTGTAGCTGCCTCCTTATTGAAAAGACTTTCATCACTGAATCAGAGGGCATTCAGTCATCGACTGTGGGGAGCAGGCAATAAAATGCTTTCATATTACGGTCTGTTATCTACAAATGTTAAGATTAGGAAAGATCTATCTATCTGTCCTTATTTAGTACAAAGAATATTCTTGTCTGGTACAAGGAATAACTGAGCCATTTTAAAAATCCAATTTTGTCTAAAATTTAATCGGGAAACTGATTAGTCCATTCAAGTATAATTCAGAACAAGGTTTATTTTTCTCCTTAGCATGGAAACTGGCTAATTTGTTCTATTGAGTTTACAGTTTTGGGTTTATCATCAGTTGCAAAGAATGTCAGAGTTGTTGCACATAGCTGCCACGTGGGGAAGCACATGCTCAAAGCTGTTACTTTTTCTGCATGCCTTAAATGAGGCAATGCTGCTTGTCTTCCTCTTACACTCAGTTTCAGGGAGAGTCTACAAGAGAAATGCAATAGGAGACCACAAGAAACTGATGACAGGGAGGAGAGAAATGTTGAGAATTAGGACTGTATTCCATGTAAACTTTTATTGTGTCAATCTTAAAATGATCCATGATTAATAGCTTTAAATTCACTGTAACGTTTATTGAAACAAGTGTAAACAAACGCCCTACGGAACATGTGCATTACCTGCACCAAGCCCTCATCAAGTAGCAGATTGTGTGCACACAAACTGTTTCCCGGGGCTAAGTTCATACAGGACAGTGCATATGCAGCTCACAGAATGAAAGTCAATTGTGAACCTGAATTTTAACTGTCAAAGAAGAAAAAATGTAAAGACAGGAAATGAGAGGGCACAATGAAAAGATGAAAGAGCAATACAAAGATACTGGCTTCCTGCAGAGGCAAAACAGACAGATGAAGGAAGTGTGTGTGTGTTTGGGGGCTTTATATGTACTACAATCCATCTGGCTCAAAATGTGTAAAGCAACCATATCACCTCTACTACTATAGGGGAAAAATGTATGGGCCCTTCTTTCTAACCATAACTAATTATATGCTGGGGTCAGTGTATGAACTAATAAAATGTCAGTGCTACCAGGGCTCAAACAGAAGGAACTATCAAATTCTAAACATCATTCTACATACAAAACAAGACTAAGAGAGAGAATTAAAGTGAGTGTTTTTGATGTGTAGTAGTGATTTTAGCGATTTGGTGATTTGGTCAACCCCCTTAGGTGTGTGTACATTTCAGAGCATTCTCAAAATGAAACAAGAAAATTTTGAATGTGTGATCCACAGAGGTAGCACAAGAGAGAGAAAGCAAGATGGAGGGAAAGAGAGAGTCAGACAGACAGACAGACAGACAGACAGACAGAATCATGGCTCAGCATTGCAACCCCTGCATGGGTACATTTTGAGGGCTCCAGATCATAGACGTGGGTAAGTGCTGCTATTCAGTGTTGCTCAGTGTTGAACGAATTCCCATGATTGCAGAGGGAGAGCTGTGATTGTGAAGGCTGGTCACACAACCATTTATCTGAATATATCCAGGCATATCAAGCATATCAATTTATATACTTCGATTGTAATTGTCAGTTATTAGGAACGTTTACGGTCATGGAAACAAATATCAGACCTTAAATCTCCTGGTATATATATATAATATTGCATACATACAATGGCAATTTGACATTTCAGACCCCTTAACTGTACTGAAATGCATTTTCAAGACTCTCCATTGACTCCAAAGCCAAATATTTCCATTGAAAGTGGGCACAAAGCAAAAAACAAATTCAAACAAAGCTATTTCATTTAGAGAAATCCCTTCATATGTGTTTGTAGGCCATAATTTAAGACATAACTGATTTTGGATGATCTTGGGCATATTATTATAAGGGATTTATTTAATTTTAACTTTTTAACCTTTTTTTTTTTTTTTGAAAAGATGTTTTAAAAGATTTTTCAAATAAGCATATGTTACTTGTTTCGCATGCAGTCCTCACTGCCAGAAAATACATAAAGAAAAAAATAAAACAATACTTTTTTGTATTAAAAATAAAAATCTTCCAAGGAGACGGGGGTGGCAGGAACGACACCTCACTGGCAGCACGCACAAAAAAACCTCTTACTGCCAGAGGGAAGCGTAGCACTGTTGCACTTCACGTTGGAGTTAGCCAAACTGCTGTTTTTCCCCTCGTGGTTACAGTATGTGTAACTTCTTTAAGAGTGTGTATGGTTTATTGTTCTCGTATTTCCTCCATGCGTTCACTGTTTGTTGCCTGAAACACTTGGGAACATAGATTCGTTGCATTTTTATGAGGCTGTTTCATATGAATGAAAGAAAGATTGACCTCTGCCCCTGGGTGCCGCTATCGTTATCATTATTTATACAAGCACAGCATACAGCACACGGCACACAATACAGGCTGTCACAAAGTGTGCAGGTACAACAAATAATATTAATCATAATTGCTATAGCTGTTCAACTTATCTGCCAATTTCAAGGGACAGAATGTAACCTACGTTCCGCTCCAATGAGATGCGGTGACAGTTGTCATAAATTGTGCTTTGTTTTCGTTAACGGGTACACTAGCAAAATGCAGGCTGTAACTTGAAAGACGACAGTCGTTGGCTCATTGAAACGCTAAGCTGCGATAGTCGTGCTGCTCGGAGAAAGCCGATTGAGAAGGTCGATATGTGGTTTATGTGGGGAACAAATAGAGTGTAACACCGTGCGGAACTGAGCGATAGAGGCTTCGCTAGCTAACGTTACTTTACAGAGATTTTTTCCCCATCTTCGAGGGAAGTCAAACAGGATGGGATAGGAAACGAGAGGAGAGCGAAAGAGGAAAAGTTACCCCCCCAAATAATAAATGAAAAAGACTGCAATTATTTTTCCCCGGAAAAAAACGCCTTCGAGATAAATACTCATAAAATATTTGTAGCACATTACCCTATACGTTATTTGTCTAATAAATGCATGGGTGTCTCTGCGTTTTTGCGGATGCAAAAGATAACGCGAAGCGAATTTTGTGCAGTTGAATTTGCACTTCCGCGTACAATGTTTTTTTCCACCGACGAACGGCAACTTTCAAACAGGAAACCTTATTAAACGGCCGCCTGTTCGTTTCACCTATTTTTTTTAGGTAAGTGGTCCGTCGAACCTTTCTTTTAAAAGAAAAGAAAACATACAGTCAAAGGAACATAAGTGGCATTGTTACAATAAATAATCATTTTAGGGCATTTCGGTCGCTGCAGATAGCATACAGCATACATAAGCTCCAGCGATGGTAGCCAGCCAGTGTCGGAATGCCCGGAGTTCGGGCACCGTCTCTCCGCGGAAAATTTCTGCTCATTTGTAACGCGTCCGGGGACCGAAGCTGATTGTGCGATGCGATTTTATTTCTGCGTCCATGCAAAATTCTGAAAACCGAATGGCTGTTGTTTGCTAGCTAGCTAGCTTTCGCTAACTTCATTGTATTCCAGTGAAATGGTATGCTTTGTGTGTGTGTGTGTGTGTGTGTCAACAGAACGCCAGACAGTGATACAGTGTTGCATTCAGACACCCGTGCTTGAAATGGATTAATTTTTAGAGTATTTCACGTTGTATACGAGCAAAGGAAAGCAAGCATTGCCATATTAACCCATAAATAGATTATTACTACATAATACTGACTGATAATGACATAGAATGCGATATCTACTACTGTAGTTATGATAAGACTAGCTGCACTATTTATGGTAATGACGACACGTACGATACTTGCTTATCAATTGTATATGCAATGTAAAGTAAAAGCCGTTGCTGCTGCTGCTTGATACTGCCCTGAAATAATGTCTATAGTCTCCATAAAAATATTTAGTGTTATTCCATATATGTGTTTAACAGCTCATTCGATATGCACACACACATACATACTTGTGTGTGTGTGTGATTTTTTCTCATGTTGACTTGGCCAGTTATTGGAATGGTATTTCTATTCTAAATATTGTGATTCTAGTTTTCATTTGATGAAATTCTTTTCTCTGTTGTTGTGAAACTGTTTTCTTGATGGACTCAGTTGGTCCAGACAGTTCTGTGCGGTTCACTGTATGTAGAAGCAGCGCAGTCATGGGCTTGTGTCTGTGCAGCCCGAGTTGCACTTTGCATTGATGCTAGAGACAGAGAGAGACAGGATGGGAAAGTTAATCGTTTGTTTGCAGACAGACTCTGCACTGATCTATCAGCTGTTGACGTTTCAGTTACCAAAAGTTTGTGTGTGTGTGTGTGTGTGTGTGTGTGCGTGTGCGTGTGCGTGCGTGCACGCGTGTGTTTGTGTCAGTGAGAGAGAGAACACACACTCCCGAGTGTATGGTTTTGTGTGTGTCTAGGAAGAGGGTGTGGAGTGCTGTAATTCAAATTCAAATTCAAATCTTTCATTTGCTTTGATTATCTGGAAATTAACAGGCAGTGAGACAGACAGACACACACACACACACACGCACACACTTCTGTGTTCTCGCACTGTGCTTGCTTGTGGAGGTTTCTGGTGATCCTCGTCTCCTCTTTTTCCCTCTACAGTCTCACTTTTCTGTTGGCTCACTCTCTCCAGGACCACCTCAGGACTCACCTCCTTTTACCTAATGCCCCTGTTTCAGTTCACCACTCTCTCTTGCACCCTAATTTCAGTCTTTAACCTCCTCTTTCTAGTGCCCCAAATTTAGTGTGTCTCACCTCTCTCTTATTCCCTGTTCAGCTGGTTACCTTCAGCTGGTGTAAAAGAAATCCCCTATTTGTTTAGTAGGGTTTTTCCTGTTCCTCTTACTGTCAGCAATTAAAGCCTCCTTTAGATTTAAATCAGGGTTTTGAGAAGTAATGTGGTCCTAGTTAGTGTCCATTTCCTTAAACTGTTGTGGCTTGCTATCCATTTTGAGCAATCAAGGCTACACTATCAGTAAGTTAACAGTCAGATCTATGTAATGAATGGAAACGGTATGCCGTGCATTTCCTATAGTAGCACAAAGAGTACATGGTGAGCGTATGGACTGTCTGTTGGGGCTGCTGTTGTTGTTTCGGGAAGTTTCACTCTGTTGACTTAACTGTGCAGTGAAACAATGCTGCACACACCACTACGGTTGGTGCAGGCTGTGTTTTGCGAAGTCAGCACCACAGACATACTGTATGTTCATATCAAGATGATTGCCCTCATAAGATTGGTTGTAACTTTGGGAAGTTGCATGCAGGCATGCGCCGGCTACAGAACTGATATCACTTGCATTGCACCTCTGCAGGGCTTCACATATAACACCCCACTACCTCCACCGCCTTAGACGCCCCAAACGTCTTACTCCATGTGAACAAGGGTTTTACACATCCTGTAGCTGTAATGAGAATGATAGAACATCTCTCATCTCTCTCTCTCCCTCCCTCCCTCCATACATCTCTAATGAGTGCGGTCTTGCTTCGGCCCCATGGCTGCCTTCTCTCTATCTTCAGAGGAACGTGTGTTATTTCATTTCTCTCTCTCCCGCTCCCGCTCTCTCTCTCCTGCTCTCTCTCGCTCACTGTCACATAGCGTCACGCATTCCACTCTTCTGGAGGTGAGAGAGGGAAAAAAATGCCGTCGCTTTAATTAAGGCAGGTTGTTGGTTCAGTGGAGAGCTCCGCGAGGTGGCACGAGCCCCGCGGGAGCAATACCTGAGAGGCAGCACTGTGGAACCCGGCGAAAAGGGGAGAACGACGACAGGGAACCTGAGTCACCTGGTCCCGCTGGCAGGTGATGAGCTCTGAGGCCTCCTCCTTCAGCCTGCCCTGCCCCCCCCCCCCCCCCCCCCCCGCCTGATTAATGCCTTCCACTGAGCAGTAGGATTTGGTAATTCGTTTTTTTTTTTCCTGAGACGCATTGAACACTTGTTAACTCCCCGTAATGCGAATGAAGACCGGAGGTCAATTGAGTTGAGGCGGAAGGTGCCAATCAATTACGGCGGCGAGTCGAAAGGCATCTGCATGGGCACGCCTTCCATTCACTCAGCGCGGCCAGGCAGAAACGCCGCTAATTCCCCCTCAAGCAGGGGCTGAACCGGCGCTCCCGCAGCCTCCGAAAAGCAGCACCCCGCTCCGAAAACGGTGCCAGCGCTTTGTACTTGCAGCTGAAGAGTAGATTGCGAGGCTAGATATCCCCCGCAGCAGTCAAAGCAAGAGCGCGCTGGGTTATGCGGCAGGAATAATATTGTGACCTGCCCAGGCTGTCACTGGCAGTGGCAGTGTTTACAGATCATTTCCATGTTGTGTCGGTGAGCACGGCACAGACAGTCCTGTGTGTGTGCGTGCGTGGCTTTGTGTATGTGCATGCTTTTGTGTGTGTGGGCCGTGTGTATGCATGTGTGTGTGTGTGGATGGGCATGTGTGTGTATGGATTTGTGTATGTGGGCGTGTTTATGTGTGTGTGTGTGTGCGTGCATACGTGTGTGTGTGTGTGTGTGTGGGAGAACAGAACGCCAGACAGCGACACAGTGTGTGTCCTCTCAGCCTCCTCGCTGCAGCCCGACAGGCCTGCAGCTCCTCTGTGTCTCCGTGAGGGAAACCTGTGGTGGCCTCGGGAGTGGCGGCGTTCCCCCCTCTCACTCGAACACAGACAGGTGTGAAATGGAAAAACCGGCGAGCGTGAGTCAGACAGGGAGAGAGAGGGAGAGGGGGAGAGAGAGAGAGAGAGAGAGAGAGAAAGAGAAAGAGAGAGAGAGAGAGAGTGAGTGGGGCAGAGAATGAGCTCTTTCATTCCAGAGGTCAGTGTGGAAAATACTAGACTGGTCTCTATAGATGGTGTTTACGCTGAGAGAGAGGAACAGGAGGGGAGAGGATAGGGTGAGAGAGAGCAAGGACAGAGAGAGAAGGTGAGAGAGAGAGAGAGAGAGAGAGAGAGAGAGAGGTCAGCACACACACTATGACATAAGAGAAAGGAGAGCTCATTGGACAGGCGTACATCGACTGGACCCTGCAGCTGCCTGCCACATCACAGGGGCTGTGTCAGACATGAGGGCGCAGTGCGGTGCAGACACTGCGAGTGTGTCTTTACCGGCTGTTTTACGACCCGTCAGCACAAACGGTCAGACCACTGACACTGAGTATGTAGCACTGGAGGAGAAAACGAGGCAGCAGATACACTTGAAGTGGTTTTAAACAGAAGGATTTTTAAAAATATGTTTCTTCAGGGTAGTTAGCGTCTATAAATTGCGTTGTTTTATTCATATATACTGACTTGTGCGTCATCCATCAGACAGCGTTTAGCAGTGTAAGTGAAAGCGTGCAGGCGGCAGTGATTTACCTGGGGCTGTGCTGCAGGTCTGAAAAGCGTGTGGGGGGAGGGGTGCAGTTATTGGCACCATCCAATCACTTTTACGAGCACTTTCTGGGCAGAAGCAGTTTTTTTTTTTTTTTAAGGCAAACTGCAAAAGAACACAGCCTTTGTGGGACTCCAGAGTTGTCTGAAGTGTCCTAGCTTTAGATGCATACATGTGTTCTTCGGCGTCATTCGGCTGAAAGGCGATCAGGTCATTTTGACAGGAATGGAGGTTAAAAGACCTCTGCATTCAGGAGTGTAATTACCTCTGGATCTAGACACACATTTGGAAGCAGTTAAACATATTGAAGTCCCCCCCTCCCCCCCCCCCCCCCCCCAAGTGCTCCCCTCCCGAATTCCAATCTGCACCAATCAATGTCCCTCATTTTGAAGTGCTCTGACGTTTCTTGCGATTATTGACAGGGTGGAGGGGTGGGGGCACAGAGAGGTGATGAAATCATTTTTTGGAGATATGAGAGCTACTTCTTTGGAATGGAGGCAGAGAGAGCGAGAGGGAGGGAGGGCATGGCAGGGCAGGGTAGACATAAGACCTCCACACACAGAGAGGGGAAGAGGGAGGAGGGGTGGAAAGTCTCGGTCTGGACCTGTGTACAGAGAAACGAGGGAGGGGTTTGGACACGGGCTACTGTACTCCGAGGGAGGGGGGGGGGGGGGGGAGGAGGCCCACGAGGCGTTCAAGCAGAGAGAAAGGGTGTCGAATAAAGTTGCTGCTATTATTCTGTTTCTTCTCACTGTAGTTGTTTTTATTTTGTAATCTCGTTTCAGAAGGTATGCGCCGGCTATTGAATTACATAATTGGCTGTTGTGTCCGTGAATGCTTTGGCTGTGCTTTTGTGCCAGTGAAGCTTATTGAATCAGAGAGGGAGAGAGAGAACGAGCAAGTGAGCAAGAGAGAGAGAAAGGGAGGGAGAGAGTAGAGACTGGGGTGATTCTAACACCTTTGCCACTATCCTCTCGCACGCTTTTTGCTAGACACACCCTGCCACACACACAGACTCTCTCTCTCTGTCTCTTCCTCTCTCTTTCTCTTTTTCACTGTTTCTCTGTCTCTCGTTCCTTTCTCAAGACTGTTTCTTTATTATCTTATGACTTGGCAGTGTTTTTTGTGTGTTATCCATCCCCACTTCTCAAATTGAAAACAAAAAATATACATGTTAGCATGCCATTGCAGTATTCTCATTGGGAATATTGGTACATTGAGAGGCATAATGTAGGTTCGGGGTGAAGCAGGCTATGTAACCTACAGTACAGATGAAATTCTACACCGGCCTGTTAGGGAGCCATCATTATCTTTCTTAATTTGCGCCTGGGCAGGCATTTAACACCTCGACACGTGCTTCTGTCACACAAACCCTAGTGTACCCTAGCATGGGTCCTGAGCCCGAGATCACCTGTGACAGCTCACTTATAATAGTGATGACTGTTGTTTTTTGTGTCCATACCAGAATCGTGTACTTCAAGAGACTCCTGGCCAAGTCAGTGGTCCTTGACATCTGAATGGAAACCTGTTCTATCAGGCTGTAAACTGCCAAAAGATGTGACAGAAGCCGGCGCAAGCAGAGCACTTGGGCAGCAGGGAGAATATCACGTGACGACAACACTGACTCTGTACTACAGCTTTATTATAATTACTTTAAACCCTGTGATAATCACCCCTTGAGTGTGGAAAGCATGTGAGACTGGCTTGAGCAGCTCTGAAAGCTAGAGCTAAAATATGCACTATTAGCATTGCTAGAATTAGCTGTACTGCTGAGCAATGACATAATAATCTATGTTACATCATACTGGGCAAACATTACTCATATGAAATAGGACACACTTCACAAAGATGAATAGTTGCATTTATATGTATAGCCTTGGAGATGGCCAGAATAAAGCTTGCGTAGCTGCGTAACTTCACTTTTATTGGCTGAAACCCTTTTTCAATGTAGTACCCTTCTTGTTCTCTTAGGTCTTTCACATCCTCTGTCTTTTCCTCGTTGCACCATTTTAGAATTTGCACTCTCTCTGCCCCATCTGCTCCTTCACATTCATCTTTCTCCCCTGACGTTTACCTCCTTCACTCTGTCTTCACTGTTCTCTGCATGCCCTTCTCTTGTACTCATCTTTCTCCCTCTGTTTCATCACTGGCTCCCTCAGTCATTACCCATAAGCCCTCTGTCTTTCTTTCTTTTTATTCCTCTCCTGTAGCTATCAGTGTTTTTGGCTTTGTTTGCGGTTGCCGGCTTCCTGTCTTGACCAGCATACTGTGAGCTAATAAGAAGGGAGTGGTCTCTGCTTCTCACCCTTGGCTGTGGCCTCTCTCCTTTGCCTTGCTCATTCTTTGCCCTCCCTCTTTCTTTCTCTCTCAGCTCTCTACATGACTCTTGCAGACAGGTTCGTCAGGAAATAGCTCTGATCATTTCCTGAGGAAATTACGCCCACTTCCTGTCTCTTTACCGCCCTCCCTTTCTATTCAGGCGCCTCCAGGGGCAACCCTCCCAATACCAAGCAGGACCCCAGAGAATCCTGACTCATTCACTATAATGATCTAAATCTGATTAAAGTGGAAGACAATCTGCAACACAAACAAAGCACCATTAATGTCTATTTTTGGGCTGTACAATTATAGTGCTTCTGTAAACAGGACAAAGCTGTTGCATTGTGCAGTTACATACAGGGTTTTGTGTTGTAAGGTAGTTGTCTAACAGCTGCCGTTCTTTGTATAACAGTTTCACTTTGGTCTTTGTGAAATATCAGTGCGTACATTAATACAGTGTTGTCCAGAGGACCGAGAGGTTTTTTTTTTTTTTTTTTTACACTTTCATTTCTCTACTTCCTATTGACATGCCAGTCTAGGTTCTATCACATGTACAATGCATGTACAGTTGCATTAGTCTGTTGTACCCACAGGTATACCTAATGCTTTAGACTGAGATGCATTAGTCTTTGCTGCCCAGGTATTGACACGTTGACTCTGGGATTCATGGAACATGCCGAATAGCACAACTGCCCAGTATGTTGACCCAGCATATCAGCACTCTTCTGGATTATCTTTGAACTCCAGCACACCTAAGCTGGCTCAAGTTATCCTGATCTGCCTGGTCTCTTCTGGGGTTACCTTGGATCGCGCTGTTCTGACAGTCACTGTCATGTCATTGCAGGAGCTTGATTGGCAGGTGCTGGCCCCTCCTGGCAGTATGGACAGTGAAGAAGCCCACGATGGGGTGAGGTCACCATTGGCCACTAAGATTCTGTCACTCAACTGCTTAAAAAAAAATTATCATGGCAGAAGGGGGTTGAATCTGGTTGTTGGAGATGATAGTGTAGTCCAAACTGGTACTACAATTCTGGTAGGGATCTTGAGATGCTCATTTCAAAGGCCTGGTGGAAATTCAAAACTCCGTTGCCAGGGAGCTAGCCTGTGAGGCTCTCCCATGCTGTGGTTGTGAGCTGCAGTTGTTAGGAGTGATTGGGAAAGACCATGCAACTTCTTTCAGGATGTGGTGTCCTGTGTGTTGCTACAGATAGTCGCATGTAAGATGTAGTCACAGACACAGACCTCTTAATTACCCCATGACAAAAGCTACGTGTTTTTGTCTTGTGGTCCACTACAGCTTGCGTGGGTGGTGGAGTGATTTTTTTTTTTTTTCCTCTGAGGCGTCAATGGATCTGGTGTCAGGTATGGTCAAACTGCAACTATAACAAGCAGACCATAAATAAACACTGTTACCAGCATAGCTGTAACGCATGCAGCAACACAAAACAAGCAAAATCCACTTCTGTTGTTCTGTGCTGGAAGTCGCTCTGGATAAGAGCGTCTGCTAAAAGTGATGTAATGTAAAATCTGTAACGTGATGCCTGGAAGGACTGACCAGTTACCTTCATTTTTTTCCAACTTCAACAATATGACCTAAATAAAACAGACTACATAAGTACAGATTTTTTTTTTTTTTTACTTATATTTAGTCGTTGTCTGCAGTGGGTGCGGTGAAGCTGTTAATGCTCCGGACACAGTTTCTGTGAGTGACATGGACGTCACTGAGACACCAGGACGGTGGTTTTACACGCTAAAAACCCCAAGTCGTTCTCAGCTGTGTACAAACAGGAACCACTTTTGCATTGCAGATGACAAGATATTTGATATGTTTCTGCACCAATTAAGCCTCGTGGTAAGTAAATGCCAGATGACACTTCATTAAATCAGGAATGTGACACAGCCAGCACAATATGCCGCGGAGGGGCATGCTGTACTCCCAGACAGCCTGGAGGAATCTCTTGCACTGAGCTGCTCGCTGTGCCTGGCTGAGGCTTCAGTGCAGGGTCACTGTTTCTCTGTCACTCTCCCACTAACAATGGAGAAGGAGCTTCTTATTGCATTACATTATTGGCATTTAGCAGACATTCTTATCCAGAGTGACTTACATTGGTTACAGTTTTTTTGCGTGTTACCGATTTATATAGCTGGATATTTACTGAGACAATTGTGGGGTAAGTACCTTGCCCAAGGGTGCAGCAGCAGTGCCCCAGCGGGGAATCGAGCTGGTAACCTTTCGGCTACAAGTCCTGCTCCTTCCCACTATGCTACACTGCTGCCCTTTTCTTGGTGAGGGTACTTACATTTGTAAGTTTGTTCCCCCTTTTTCATCCAGCTTTTCATAATCAGTAATTGTACATTAAGCTTGTCTCACTGTGGTGACAGGAAGCAATCCTTCCATAAAAATGAACATCTCCCATCACTGTTTTCCATACTACAAGTCCCACAATGCACCAAGAGGAAGACAGCACATTCCCCTGATGATATATGAGTAACTTATAGGGGCCCATGTGACAGAATGCCAAAAGCGGTGTCACAAGGGGACGCTTGCAAACCTAGCCACCCCCATTCCTGGCAGAACCGGGCCAGTTTACTATCAGCAAATAGCATGAGGAGTTTTGCACCCAGGCCCCAGGGCTCGGCTTGTGCTTGGAACAAGTTTTTTTTACCATGTGAGCCATTCAGGACCCCCGAAAGAACATCTTTTGTAACCCAAAGGTTGCCATTTCATTTCCAAGGTGACACAGTACCTAACCTGAATTGTTTCAAGAAATAACAAGCTGAATAAATGGATTTTAAGTAGAATTTATCTTTGAACTGTGCTAGCATAAGCTAAGCCTGTAAATAATGTGGTGTGGCCTTTGCAGGGCTCACCCAGGGGTAAACAGATGCAAATATCTGCATGTCTCTTGAGTTTTGATCGCTTGTGACTTCCAAGAAGTTTGGGAAACTCAAACCAAGAATTTTTTTTTTTGCTCATGGGGTTTTACACGTTGTACAATTTGTCATTTGCTAAAGAGGATGGGTCATACAGTAGATATAGTGAACCACCTTGGATCGTTGTAGCTGAATAACTTGTAGTCTGCTGGACCGCAGTGTCAGTGAGAAGGTAACCATTACTGCAGAAGTTGTTCAGATGCTAGATGTTTGTTGACTTTTTTGTTGTTGCAGAGAGATTTTAGAGTTGCCAGCAGTATTTATTCCTTGGCAAAAGACTGCTGTTTTGTTTCAGACAAATCTGATTATGGAATTGGAGTGTATCTGATATTTCCACCAGGGCCTTCAATAACTGTGTAAGTCGGACTGGGATTTTATGGGGGGTCAGGTTACAGGGATATCATGGCACCATGCCGGAATTTTTCAGATAACAGGAGGTAACGGGGACTCTAATAATAACCCTCTCCATGTACGGTAACTGGCCTGCCTCACCTCTGCCGCTAAGCCGGCCTGTGAAGTTACACGAGGTTCCTCCAACATCCCCCTCCCCTGCCGAGCTGTCCTGACCTCTGCAGTCTCTGTCAGCTAAAACCACTTCCGCTTCCTGCGCGAAGGTTTGTTTCAGGGTTTTTGAATGACAGGCAAGCGCGCCCTCGGAGTGCTCCCAGGTGGCGCCGCACAGCGTCGCCCGCAGAGTCTGAGTGCGGGTGACCTGCGACCTGCATGGGGATGGAGGGCCGTGAATCCCTCACTGTGTGGGACTCCGCTGTGCTTCCTGGTGCCTCTCTCCTGCTCCTTTCTGAAACAGGCTTCACAGCTCTCACCTCTCTTGGCAGACTAGTGATTTCCACGGGCCTGCAGTGGTGACTCCTCTCTTTCCGACACACCGCTGAAGCGGGACACTGTGTGCATTCATACAGTGCTAACGCTCGTGTGTTTTCCTACAGCGCGGCGTCCTGAAATAAGGAGCCTTTCTCAGAAACGCAGGGCGTTAACCTTTTCCCTCCCTTCAGCTCTTTCTGCTTATTTTGCCGGTGTACACTGCCTGAAAACCTCAGGGTCGTAGCCTGTCAGGCTGTCTGTTTGTGTCCTAACTTTCCCCTTGTCTCCTCACAGCAGGTGCTGTCTGAGGCCCAGAGCTCGAACCCAGCGATGAGCATCATCGGGGCGGAGGATGAGGAGTTCGAGAACGACCTGGAGCCTGTGAGTGTCTCCGTATGCTTGTTGGTGTCCGTGTCCCTGCACCTGTGTGTCTTCTGTATAAACTCAGCTATTCCTTACACACAGGAGAGTGTTGCATGCCGCAGTGTAAATCTGAGAGGGCAGTTTCTCTCTGCAAGGTTGCTGAGGCTTTCCCTCTAAAGAAAGTAAACCCAGGGAGCCGGCCTGGTTGGGTTCTCTTCTGTGTGTGTGCCGGTGATGTCCGACTTTACAGCTTGCCTGGGTTTTCTTTTCAAAGTCTTGTTTACTTTTTCCAAAGAACATAAGGTGAGTCTCGGTCTCCATTTGTGTGTGTGTGTGTGTGTGTGTGTGTGTGTGTGTGTTTTAAATGTTAATGCTAGGGTGAAGCATTGGTCATTTCCCCTGCCCCTGTATGCTCTTGTAAGGCTAGCGTTGCTCTAATATGTGCGATTGTGCTGTGCTGTTCTCCTCCCTCGTCCCTCTCTCAGATGGTGGATGACCAGTCCAGCCACTTCAACAGCATTGAGCTGCTGAAGGTGCGGCCGGCTCACCTGCTCGTCTTCCTGCAACACGTCATTCTGCAGTTTGACTGCGCCGTCGTGGTGAGCACGCCCCTCTCAAACAGCTGCAGCTGCGCTTCGGAAGTGAAATTGACATGTGTCTGTTAATCAGTTAGTGCGTGTCCGTGTCTCTGTGTCCGTCTCTGCATGTCTCTGTTTGTCTCTGTGTCTGTGTCTGTATGTATGGGTGCCTTTATATGTGGATGTATGCTTGTGTGTGGAGGTGTGGGTGGATGAGTGTATGTGCTTTGTGTGTGTGTGTGTGTGTGTGTGTGTGTGTGTGTGTGTGTGTTGTGTGTATATGTGCCATTGCGTGTCTGGGTGTATAAAAGCATTCCTATCTCTCCTTTTAGTCTGCATGCAGACATTGTGACTCACACAGGTACTGCTAATCGGCCTGAGCCCTGTCCCCTCTTCTGTCCCTTTGTCATATGCCGGGGTGTCCTGACACCTCCGGCTGTCTCTGAGTGTGTTGTACTGTCCGGTCCACATGCCTGTATTAACCTCAGTCTAGTCTTCCTGTCTTGTGTTGTATTCGAGATAGCCTGTATAGAGGCCATTTCAGGGCACAATGCTTTTGGGAACAGGGAATGGTTAATGAATAATAGAATATTGAACAGATAAAAATTGCTCACCTCACCTCACCGTCCCTCTCTTGCTCTCTCCGCCCCCCCTCCCCCCCCCCCCGCCCCCCCATACAGCTGTGCTACCTCCATGCTGACCTCTTTAAAAACCTCAATGCCAAAGAGACCAAGAAGCAGTTTGTGGATTTCTACAACACTTTCCTGGACAGAGGGGCAGTAAGTAATCCGAACAACCGGAAAAGACACGGTCAGCTACAAGCGTGCAGGGCATGGTGGTCTCGGTCTGGCGTTGCGTGGGCGCGTCCTTGGCGCTCCGTCTCACAGTGTTTGTTATTAAACCACTCCCTCTCTCTCTGTTTTTGTGTCTGTACTTTGCTGTGAGAACATATCGGCGCGTGAAGGTTGAGGGGCAGCGAGACCTCAAGTGTGCTTAGCGCTATCTGTCCTGCCATCCTTATCTCAGAGTCAGGCTCTCAGAATCTCTATCAGCCTCTGTTTCTGCACCCGCTCGTCAGCGCACCCCCCCGCCTCCCCCCAGTGTCCCATCTCAGCGCTGTCACAGCTTAGTGTGTCACTCTCTCCGTGTCTGACCCGCCGTTTCCTGCGCGGGTCGTGGGAACGGCCTCAGGGACACAGCTCCCGCGGGCCTCCTTTCATCTGTCCCGACGGAAGAGCAGCTTGAGTTTTCGTGCTCGAGTTCCTGATCCTGTGATGTAGCAATGTTACTCTTCCTTTCCTTCTTCGTACCCCTTCTTTCTCCCTGCCACCTCTTTTGTTCTTTTTCTTTAAACTCCTTTCTCTGTCTGTTGACATGTGTCTGTTTTTGCAGAGTGAACTCGGTTGCAGAGAGATGGATTTTTACAGTTTTTTGTCTGTTTTCCTTCACACACACACACACACACACACACACACACACACACGTGGATCAGTCTTATCAGAGGAATTATGTGTACAAGGCTGACATCTGGTGGGCAATATAATCTATTGCAGGTGCAGGGAGATTACATGAAGGAAAAAAATGACTGGCAGTTTATTTATGTAATCTTTGTGGAAGTTGTATAATGTGAACCCTGTGGGAGAGTGGGGAGGGTGATATATAGTAGACCCCTGCTGCCCAGCCTATGGTCAATATAACCCTAAGCCACTTGTTTTTGGAACAGCTGGGCTTGTGTATTGCTTATTATTAAAGCAGTGTTTAGTTTGAGAGAGTTTTGTGTTCCCTTAATAGCATTCAGATGTTGCAATCTGCCTTCTAAATTTAGATGTGTTTTTTCTGTTTATATATACAATATGTACTTTTCTGTGATTGGGCCAGATTCCCATTGGCTGGCTACACCAATCAAAGGAGAACGCATTGTGTGCAAAGAGGAAGAACCATGCCATTAGTAGGAAACAAATAACATAGTAATTAATTATAAAGATACATCTAATCAGTATAAGTAGAGGGCAATTCAGGACATTTTCAGAGGTCTTCTGTGTAACTGTGTATGAAAATGTGTATAAATGTTTTTCACATTTATTTTAAGCTGCTCAGATATTTTGTGATTGTGTGTGTGTGTGTGTGTGTGGTTGTGTTTGTGGATGTGTGTGTGTGTGGTTGTGTTTGTGGATGTGTGTGTGTGTGTGTGTGTGTGTGTGTGTGTTTCATTGTTTCTCCCTGAATTGCCAGTTGTACTACAGTAAGCTGGCCCCTTGGCAGCATCCTCTATTCTTGTACTGGCACACTGAAGTGAGGCGAATGCCCTCAGGTCTGATCTGCAGGAACGACCACTTCACTGTGCTGCATTCACATGAAGACCTTCTAAGCCCAGCATATGAATATCATTGCAAGCTCAGGGACCCAGGCTCTGTTAATCAGCTGTCTGGTTCTACCTGTCAGCAGGTAGTAGGTGACCACAGCTGGCCATTTAGGTTGACAACCAGGTGATGGATCTCCTGGGCCATGCTTAGAGACCACTGTTCTGTGTGTGCAGTAAGTGTCTGTTCAGTTGTCAGTGTGTATACTTGCATTGACTTCAGTTCTCTTTTTTTAGATTCTCAGAGTACAAATCCCCCACCATGTATCCTATGATTTGGGTAAGTCCCTCTGTCTGTTACTGTTGGTTTCTTCTTGTTTAAGCCCTTTCTCAAATTTCGTGATAGACAAATAAATCAAAGGTCATAAATAACACCGCAAATCCCGTGCTATCATATGGTGTGCTAAATGTCCAGTTTCTCTCCTTCACAAATGAGAGGACCACTAAAATAAAATAAAATTAAAATTCGCATGTGGTGCTGTACCTTTAACAAACATCAAAGCTGGAAGTATGTTATTAGTACGCCTTTCACAGAAGCCAAAGTTTTATAGATTTACTGAACTTAAAAGGATATAGATAGCTGGTTTCAGGCTTACAGTCCATCCACATAGTACAGAAATCAATGGAACAGTGCAGGCCCTACACAGAACCCATCTGTAGACACTTTGAGGATGGGCTTCAGTTCCAGGTTACCAAGTTATGTAATAAGGTAGTAATAAGAACACTTGCTGCTTGAAGGCAAGGAACAACATGAAATCATGTATATTCCCCAAAGTTTCCCTTCGAACCCGTATCCCTTTTGTCCCGTGGGGTCATAAAAGGGTGCATTTGAACCTTTCTGCCCCCCTTTGTCTCTCCTTCAGACCGCACTCGGCCTGACCAGATCGGTGAGGACGTCCAGAAGCGCTACGTTCAAGACATCCAGAACCATCTGGCCCCGGAAGTCCTGCACCAGCTGGATGACTTCAGGTGGGAGCCGACGCAAGCCCATTACGATGCAACGCTCTCAGTGCCGTTTATTCACAGTGTACTGTGTGCTTCACACACTGCTACACAGGTGTCCAGGTGTCGTCCGTGCACGCAGTTCCTTCAGATCCACTAGGTGGCAGGGCTACAGCGTTCTCCTCAACGGGTCATCGCAGCACATAGGGTGTAAATTAATCAGTTCTATATTAGACAGCATAAGGCCTTTAGCAGCAATCATGTGAAATGAAGGGACCTCCTTAAATAAAATGGTATGCTTACATTGCATTATTGTCACTTAGCAGACGCTAAGCCAGAGCAATTTACATACAGTAGGTTAGAGTGTTATCCATTTATATAGCTGGATATTTACTGAGGCAATTGTGGTTTGAATACCTTTCCCAGTGGTACAACAGCAGTGCCCTAGCGGGGAATCGAACCAGCAACCTTTTGGTCACGAGCCCTTCTCCTTAACTAGTATACCAACACTGCTGTATGTAGTAAGGCATTGGTTTTTCCGGAAAGGCTCCAGCTTAGATACAGTTCAACAGGTTTTTTGACTACCCAATAGGTGCAATTTAGATCTTTAGTGATATGAAGTGGTATAATTGCTTTATTTTCTATTAGTGGTTATTCTCCTCAGAACTTACTGCCACCCAGCTCAGTATATGGTACTGCATTGCATGTCTGTGATCAGTTACACCATCCAGGTGGGATATTCTTGGGAAGTATGAGTCAAAAGTGTGGACGCATGATTAAGATAAGGGGAAACATGCATTCATTTTGATCCAAGGACATATGTTTGAATGCTTGAAATTTGTTTCTTAAACAAATATAAATAGTGAGGAGGTTGCCTTTGTATGAAATTCTTTCCAAAAAAAAAATTTTTTTTTAATATTTTTTGCTATTTTGAAGAATATAAGATAGTGTTGATTTGTACAACGTTTTTTTTCATAATTCCATTTGTGTTATTTCATAGTTTTGATGTCTTTACTATAAATTCCAGTAAAATGTGGAAAATAGAAGGGTTTTTCTTTATTAGTACTAAAGTAGGTGTGTCCAAAAGTAAGTAAGTAAACTAAAGTAAGTTTTGACTGGTTCTGTATGTGTGTTTAGTTCATGCATACCCCTTGTTTTGCACAGGGACATCACCACATGCTTAGGTTTACATTGGGGTGAAGTATATATCAGCCCTAAACAGCATGGTGGTTTTCCTGGCTCTTTCTGTCTATTCTTTAGTCCTCTGAATGTTGGCAACAAAGTCTGCTGTCCATATACTAACCAGCAGGAGCACTGGGTTCGAATAGTGTGTCTTATCATACGTTGGCCTATTCTGCAGAACACAAGAACTGGTGAACAACAGCTGTAGGCTGATTATTGTATTGCATACTATTCTCTGTACCAACCTTCTCTATGTACCTTAAACTGATCATTCAGTGGGAGTGCAAACCTCCACAGGCCCACTGTTTTCTGAATCCTGTGCACCGTACTCAATGCCTGAGTGGTCTGAACTAATACCCCCCCCCCCCCCCCCCCCCCATCCCCACCTCCTCTAGGCAGAAGAGGACGATGGGAATGACCCTTAACGAGCAGGGGCTGGTTGAAGTGGAGTCCTACCAGCCCACTGACAGGGTTTCCTTGGAGATGAAGGAGAGGACCGTGGCCGAGTCCCTGCTGGATAAAATGTCCGAGATGCAGTGAGTTTCTCTCAGTTTATGGAGACCGCATATGCCTGCCTCTGACACGCTGATACCACAAGAGAAGACTGGTGGGAGTCTTTTCTGTTCATACGCTGCATATGACTGTACCGTGGTGTAGGGCTGCAACTAATGACTGTTTTTATATTCGAATAATCTATTGATTATTGAAACGAATAATCAACTATTCGGATTATTAATCGCGCAATTAATCAATGGCTCTTATGTAGCTATCGGCTTATAAATTTAGCTTGAGGTTGTTTTAGGCATATGCTAACTAACAATAAAGACAATAAACGTGAGGACTTCGTTCAAAAATACGTCTTTTAATGAGTGGTTACTAGAACTAATTCAGTGAGGACAGTTGCTTGCTGGGGAGTACAAGTCTGGTTCCTTTGAAGAAAGCCATCCATGGTAGTATTCTGAGATCCAACAAACCCATAACTCGTTCGAATCAATTCCAATGCAGGCCGCATTGGGCACGCACGCATTGACACGAGTTGTAGAAATCTTTCGCGATTTAGAAAGTATCAAATTCTCCGGTGTTTTCTAAACTTGTGCACTTGGCAGCAACACTATCTCCAGCCATAAACGTCTCCGTGGCAACGATGTAACATTTAAGCAGAGAATTTCTAAATAGTAGACAGGCTCTGGTTTAACATTGTAAAGTTAGGGCACATTTGGAATGTGAAGAGAATCGTTGTGAATAATAGGATATTTGCTACACTGTATGTTCAACATCACTAATACATTTTTTCTTGATCAATAAATTATTTCAGAATAGAAAACGTTACAGCTCATAAGCTGTACGTGAAGTAACATGGCTTTTAACATTAACATTGGCTATGCTAGCTAGCTAACTAACTTAACGAGACGAGTCTTCATCATCCAGAGAGCCAATTAACGTGCCACCTCTTCATATGCTCAAGCATAACTGATGTGCTCCCATGCCAGGCAAGGTCCGGTTTGCAAATATTGCAGTTCACAACCTTCTTGGCAGAGTTAACCCTTTCGCGCGTACGGTCACACCAGTGTGATTAGCCATTTAACGCGTATTCTAAAACCGGTGCGATTAGAAAACAAGATTGGAAAAATTCTAGCTAATTTTAGCTTTGAGCAAACAGTGGTTTAACATTAAAAAGTTTAGAAACTGCTAACTGAAAACTATGAGAAGCTTAATAACGCTAATGAAAACATAACGAACCATGTAACGTAACACACGCGCTACATAGCATAAAAAATAAGTTATGTGCGAAAGGGTTAAGAGTGAAATGTTGCCACACTTTTTAGGTCTTTGGTTGTGAAGGTTTTGCCGTCTCTATTGCTCACTCTGGTAAAGCAACGTAGCTTAGGCTACATGTCTGAGCCTTCCGAGTCAGCACGAAAAACACGTGTGATGACGTCACCAACTAATCGACAGTTAAATTGTTGATTAGTTGGTGAGGGAGTCCTGACTGTTCACACAGTGACTGGCTAGCAGAGTACACTGACACTGACCACTGAGGAGAGAGTCACTGCTGCTCCTACGCTGAACAACACCCTAATACTGTAATGGGATGTGTTAGCATTGTGAAAGCCGTTTACCACAGTGCGGTACAAACACTGTCTGAAATGCAGCAAGACACTGACTTGACACTGTAGTACATTCACTGTGGGCTAAAGGAGAGCGGTTGAGTGTGCCCATTACACCGCCACAGAGACGCAGGGACTTTAATACAGTTTGCACTTAAGAGCGCGAATTCCCCAAACGCCGGGTTTGGCTTAAAGTGAACCTGACTGAGAGAGTGAGCAGAGTTTATTGACACGGAGAGGCCGCTGATCACAGTTCGCTGACCCCTGTGCGGGGGGGGGGGGGAGAGAGAGGCCCCCACCATCACTGGAGGAAGCAGGAAAGAGGGGTGAGGGAGACAAAGGCAGCTAGAGAGGGTCCTGCAGAGCAGAGGAGGGATGGTGCAAGCAAGCAAGGAGTGCTGGGAGAAATGGAAAGCAAGTGTACTCCTCCTCATAAAGGGAACAGTATGCATGGCTCTGCACGAGCTGGGTTAGAATCAATAGAAGGCCATCTGGAAGTGGGGAGAGAGAGAGAGAGACACAGTCAGCACTGCCACGCTGGCAGGAAGTTCCCCCCTCTGGCTTCCTGCCAACGCAGGGAGTGCAGCCGGACACAGAAGAAAGAAGTTAATCCAGGACTGACCTGCTGCCTGCCCAGGGAGCTGCATCAGCTCTGCACTGATACTGCAGAACATTATCACAGCAAAAGAGAGAGAGAGAGAGAGAGAGCTTCACGCACGTTTTTTTTCCCGGGGAGGACAATGCATGTCTGTCTAACGTGTAACAGACACGCTGTGTTTTAATGGAGTGGCACTGTAAAAAAGGAGCATAAGGTCAGTCGGTGAAAATGAGAAAATGCAACCCCCATAAAAGGCCCATTTTGCAGACAAAATGTGGGACTTGTGTGTGTGTGCTTACATGCTTTCACACACAGTTGTCTTTCATTCTCCCTAAAACATTCATTTCTTTCATTCGCACCGGTCAGACTTTGCAGGGGCAGCCCCTCCTTCCTGTCTCATCTTTCATGAACATGATGATGTCACCTCCCCCGCATCCCGTTGGCCGCACTGAAGTGTGGGAAAGAAAGTTGAATCCTTGTGATTGGTTTGGCTCAGGAAATCCCCCTTAAGACCCTCCCTCTCTTTATGTTCATACAAAACATTGGGATCTAATTTCAAAATTCTTGCATGCTTGTTGCATCAGACAAAAACACAGTTAAATACAAGTTTCCGCTGCTGTGGAGCATTGTTTGAGTTTTCGGATTCGCCCTGTTGAAAACTTCTGGTGCACATTTTGCTTTTCGGAAAAAAACTGCAGAGCCGGAGAGAAAATCTAATCATATTATCGAAAATAACTTTGCTGCCACATTTTTTGATGCAAATTTGATTGCATTGCTAGAAAAAAAGTTTTAAGCAACTTTGAAGATTTTTTTCATTTAGTTACTATACATATTCTTTCCCCAAACGGTCAAGGAGACAAAATTTGGATGCATCTCTGTTTTTTCTAACGTCATCCTTTTTATTTTTTTATTTTCCTTTTTTTTTGTTTTAGAAAATCAGAATATGTTCATTTCCTTCTGCTTTGAAAACAATCTCACTGCAGCTGGTTTGAAGTTAGATCAAGGAGCAGGCAATAATTTCAGGTTTCACCGCCCTAAAACAGAGTTAAGAATCGGTCGAGAGAGAGAAAGGAAAGATGCTACGTAGACGGTGAGTCGACGGCATGGTGCTCTGTTCATGTTCTTCTTCCTGCCTTATCACCCTCTCACACCTGTCTGTCTCTCTCTCTCTCTTTCAGCCCCATAAGCGGCGCTGATGAGGAGAAATAGTGAGTTTTTCACCGCCTAACTGCAGTGTCAGATTTACGAATGCATGCAAACAAGAACTCCTCCAGTCTTTGTGCCACGCACTATGCAGACATGGGTGTGTCCGTGTTAACGGTTCCAGATGAATTCAAAAGCTAGTTTCAAAGTTTATTAGTATTACAGCAAGTCAGATTATTGGGGTCAAAGTCTTAGCTTGCACTGTGTTTTGTTTTGAAAGAGAGCATATACAAAGGCTGTGCTTGTTAGCCTGTAAATGTATGTAGCATTTGTTGTAAGCCACTTTATGCATGTACTTGAGATGTACTTGTGATTGCAACTGTTAACTATGCTTAGTGGTGAATGCTGTTAATTATATTTCTTGTAAGGTTTTTAGTTGAAGGTTTAACCAGCAAAAAGTTTCCAGGTTTACGTGTTTAACTGTACAGTAGAGGGAGGGAGGGAGTATTTCACTCTCAACCTCTCTCGACCCCCCCCCCAACCCGTGTCCTCCCCCTTCTCACTGTCTTCCAAACCACTCCTTCTCTCTTCATAACCCCACCCCATCCCCCCCTTGTCCCACCCCTTTCTTCCCTCTCATCTCTCCCCCTCTCCGCATCCACATCACAGACAGCTCATTGGCATTAAGCTGCTTTCATGTTCTTCCAATGCACTTGGATTGGATTGAATCGTGCAATCAGTGAACAGCATGGATTGAATACGAATGAGACCCTTCAGTACTGTGCATTGGTATTGACATGCATCTGCGTTTAGAAGCAGATGTTATGCTGTCAGGGATTAAAGCGGAAAAGAGGGAAATCATATTTGTCTGTATTGAGACTTGCAGCCCGTCTCTTTATCTTTCACTTCTGCCCTTCCCTTCTGCACTCTTTCTTTTCCTACTTCTCTCTCTGTCCTTGAGCTGTATCTTCCCTCTATTTTCCCCTCACCCCTGTCATTATTACTCTCAGAGGTCCCTTTCTCTCTGCCCTGTCCTGTTGCTTCAACTTCATTAAGACCATTGTGGAGTAACAGTAACACAAAAGCAGGGAAGAGTTTAATTTGTGCCTTTGTGTGTGTGTGTATGTGCTCCAGCTCCTCCATCTTAGGAGCAGTGGTCTCCTACATGAAGCACCTGGGAGTGAAGACCAAGGCCGCTGAGGGCAAGAAAAGGGGCTTCTTCAGAAAGAAGGTCAGACTTAACCCTTCGTCCCCACAGCAGCCAGCTGGGCTATAGCATGCCTTTTTGCACTGAGCTATTTTTCGCTGGTTATTGTGCTTGGTCTAGTTTGGTGGCATCTTGAGACAGTGTTTATTGCGTGCGCAAGTGATTTTGAGAGCCGTTCTTGTCAAGTGTCTTTTGGTATCGATCTTTGTCACCAGTAGGTGCCTGCCTGTGTGTTGCCCCCAGATGGAGCATTCCGGCACACAGAAAGTCAGTGTAAAACCCTGCTCTTTGTTTTAGATCCCAGGGATGAGGGTGAAGAGCGAAGAATCCACCAAGTCTAAGCAGAGAGGAGGGTTTCCCAACATTCTCAGTGAGACGGCGCGTTGGATAGGAGGCGGCAGTACGTACCCCGCTACTGACTCCAGCTTTACTACGCATGCACCCCAAATATATCACTACCAACACATCTCCAGACACACAGGCCATACCCCCCAGTGGCTCTACTAGACTTTCTGCTACACCACGTGGTGACACGTTTCCGATTCGATTCCCCATGGGGGCACTGCCTCTGTACCCTTGGGCAAGGAACTTAACCCACAATTGCCTCAGTAAATATCCAGCTGTATAAATGGAGAACATTGTAAAACCTGTAGTTGATGTAATTCGTTCTGGATAAGAGTGTCTGATACATGCCAATAATGTAACGCACTGCAGTGTGTTGGACAATGCTGTACTTGACTTTGTTGTAGTTGGACTGAGTGCTGAATTTTGAACATCTTGTGAAGAGGTGCACAGTTACTGGCACACTGCATTAGGAAGACCTTGGCACTGACCTGGATTTGGTATCAGTGCATGAACAGATCTTATCCGGACAGAAAGGCCAGGACTGGGCCACATCGTCTCAAACCTGCTATCAGTGTGTTTCATCACAATGCACTGCACGATCGTGGCTATGATACAAGAGGAAGAAAGCGCAAAAATGTCTCGCCTTGTTTTTCTTCTTTCAGATGTTGAAATCAAAGCAGCTAAATTGGAGAATGAAGGTACCACAACCTTCCTTCCCTCCCCTCCCTAGCCATTCCACACCCCACCCCTGTATGTGCAGAATGGTCTCCTCCATGCAGCACTGTTCAAATTCTAGTGCATGCTGGCATGTACCAAATCAAACAGGGAGGGGTTGGGGCAGGAGGGTGAGACTGGGGGTGCAGAGATGATTGAGTGGTGGATTAGTATTTTTTTTTTTCCTTTTTCTTCAGCACTAATGTTTCTTTTGGCTGCATGGTTAGATTTTTGGCATGGTTTTCTCATTATCACCCTGTGTTACAACCAAGATATAAAAAGAGGCTGACCTTAGGACAGGAAGTTGTGGTAGATTTACAGTAATGCAGATGCAAGACCTCTCCTCTTCACCAGAAATGTGTACAGTAAACATCCCCCTACTCATGCACCTACTTAGTGCATCTGTGTAGCTCCCTTTGTAGTCTGTGAACTGAGGCTTGAGCTTTTATTATAAATAACACAAAAACCAAGACTCCTGTGCCTCTGCCAGTGTCTTTTTTGTCTTGGTTGAAGGATTTGGTAGCACTAAACTACCCTCAACTCAAAGAGCACTAACCCTCTCTCCTAAAACAGACACCCTGATAGACCCCCTCCTTCCCTTCCACCATCTTTACTTCTCAGTATAAGACTCTGATGTGTTTCTTCTATAAATCACTCCTCTCCCCATCACTAACACGCACAGAAGTGATGATGTACTGCAATGAACTGCCAGATTGCATGCGCAGATGTCTGGACTATATCAGATCTCCTCCCTCTCTCCTCGCTAATTTCATCTTTTCTCTTGTATGCTTTCATCTTCCCATCCTATTCTCCCTCCTCTCTCTCTCTCTTTCCCCCCTTTCACTTCTTCCCCCAGGTGACAAAGAGAAGGTGACCCAGGAGCGAAAGGGTTCGAGTGGCCCCGCCCAATCCGCTCGCAGTGTGGCCCCGGAGCCCACCCCGGCATCCTTCCCGTACAGGAAACCAGGGGCCACGGTGGCCTCAGGGAGCCTCCAGGGGTCAGAGGGCAGTGAGGGGTCAGGGGTGAGCATCAGCGTGACCTCCAGCCCGGACTCCTCCTACAGTGAGATGGGTAAGTCAGAGGCAGAAATTTCGGGTGGCAGAACGGGAAGGTGGAGGAGGAATAAGGGCATTACAGGTTTTAGTGAGAGGTGGATTAGGGGAGGAATTGCATCAGACTGGTATCAGCATTAAATGGACCTTATACACCTGGAGGAATAGGAGCAGTCAGCTTTTCTATATCATGGCCACAGTGTTACAGCAATACAGTAATGTTGGAGCACTGTATCAGCCAGGGAAGCCTGGCTTAGCTTGGAGGGAAAGAAATGGGTGTTTTTGAAGGGTGAGAACTGGCTTATTTTGGGTGACGTGTATGTATCTGCATTGTGTACAGCGGTGTTCTCTGTATCGCCCAGGCCTTACCAGCAGCCGCTCAGACCCCCAGTCCATCTCAGAAGGGGGGGAGGTGTCTCCGGTAGGGATCGCCGGATCGCTCTCCGTCTGGGAGCCCTCTCCCGCCAATGAGCCGACCCCTGAGGAGAACCAGGACAAAGACAGGTGCGACAGATTCTGAGCCACATTCTGGCCAATCTCTGACTCTGACTGAGATACAGAGAGGGAGCGCCAACACAGCCCTACGTCCATTACAAGCATCATTTTTAGATTCACAGTATCTAAAGTGTTTAGCTTTGATGTCAAGATGTAGACTAAATGAAACGGTATACTGAAACTTAGCAGGAAGGTAGACTTAAGCACTGCTGAGTTTAGACAGGCTTATGGGTGACTTTCGTATCATCAAATGAGGGAGCGTGGTAAAACTCCCTGGGTTCGCCAGTGCTTTGCCTCAGCTTTGTGCAGTTGCTCTCGCTGCTGCTGGCACGTCTGCTGTCTCTGTAGGGACAGAAATTTGGAGATGGTCCCTTACTGGGAACATGGGCCCGGTTTTCACTCCCAGCCCCCCACCCCCACCCCTCGCTCCTTGCTCCCCTCATCTATCTCTCCTTCTCTCCCCCTCTTCCTTGTAGCCTGTCTCTGGTGCTGTACACCGCTGTCCTTCTTCATTCTACTCTCTGCCCCTGTTCGGAACTGTTACGAGATGACAGTTATATCCCTCAGCGTGCACAGCGTTTCAGCTGATGGACGCTTAAATGCTGCAACATACGCAACAACAGTTCACAGAGGGTGAAACATCAGTAAACGCATCGCGGGGAAGCTGTCCGTGTGCAGTAAGCCCCCCTCGATCGCTCTGTGTTTGTGAGTGTTCCACGCAGGCTCTGCAGCCAGCTCGGTTTGTTTGCTGTCTGTGACGTCTCTTTGCGCTGCTGCTGACTGAAGCCCCCGTGCCGTTCGGGAAGCTGCTGTGTGTCGTGCCTATTCAGCTGTGCAGCCTGCGGTCATTGCGTGTGGCATTGCAGTGCCTCGTGTGGCGCATCATGACATAAGCAGCAAACGCTCTTCTCTTGGTGAATTACTCAAGCTAAACAAGGTTTTTTTTTTTTTTTTTGCCTTAGGCAGATTGCAGCAGCTAGTAAAGGACCTTGACATGAAATGAGACTGTTTTCACATGTTGGATAGAGAGAAAATGTAGAACAGTTATTGCTGTTTAAATGTGAAGATCTGATAAATATCTCAACTGCCTCCTCCTGGTGTTTATTACACGTATGCGTAGTGGAGGGAGCTGGTTTCCCCTGTGTGAGTGTGTGTTTTGGTGGTGTGATAGCGTGCTCGCAGCTGTCCCTGCCGGGGGCCGGGTTTCGGCCCCTCGTGATGCGTCGTTGTGCCGCGCGGCGGTTTCGCTTCGCCATCGCCGGTCTCCGGCGCGCTTGCCGAGCGAGCCGAGGCGCACCGCTTTCTGCAGAAACAGTGGGTTTGTGAGTGTGGCTGTGTAACTCTGCGTTGTCCCCGTGTTTTCACAGACGCAAGCCAAGGTGGGTGTCCTCGGCAGGGAAGCGGACACTCCTCGCTGCCAGACTCTATAAACACGTCTCCACACAGTGAAAACTCCCATTAGACGGCCACACCATAAGGCACATGCTCATTTTGTCACATTCAGTGTAGCACATTCAAATAAACACATGTCGCCAGCGAAGGCTGTTTTACCAACACGGCACCTTATATTTACATTCAAGACACATTTTAATATTCTGGCATCCTGGCAGACGTTCATAAAATACATATATGGACATTCTGCTCATTATAATACAAAACATTGTAGAGGCATTCACATAGCTACACATGCACCTGCTGTAGTTGTTCCTGTATAAAATATGCCGGCAGGTTCAACAACTACAAACATTGGTAACACTTACGCACATACACCAACACACACACACTGCATGGCTAAGTATTGTCTGTCTTGGTTGTCTTATATCTCTGGTTTAATTTGTGGAGAACTGCAGGGCTTCTGTTAGCGTGTTTCTTATGTAAATGTAGTCCCATTAAACAGAAATAATATGGCTGACTGTAGTAATTGTAGTACATGATTATGGTTGGACGTTACTATGGCTATAGATAGAGTGCATACAAATGCACAAAGGAGTATTCTCAGATTTTGCCACAGAAGGCAGTTTATTAGAAATCTCTAAATTCAAAGTCAGGTAAAAGAAGTACAACAGAAGTGCATGACTTTTCTCTTTTGGTATTCCCTCTCTCTCTATCTCTCTCCCTCTCTCCCACTTTCTATCTCTCTCACATCTCTCTTGTTTGACCTGTTTTTCTCTCTCACCTTATTTCTGTATTCTCTCATGTATTATTTATTTCCATGCTTTTCCTCCTCCCTCTGTCTTCCCCTCACTACCTGATCCTGCCTCCTCTGCATCCCCACATCTTCCCTGTCCCTCTTTCCCTCCCTCTCTTCCTCCCTCTCTCCCTCTCCCTCCCACTTCTGTGCCCCCCCCCCCCCCCCCCCCAAAAGGCTGACAGCGCGTGTGGTCCGCAGCGAGAGCCTGCACACGGACAGGAGGCGCTCTCTGCGTGGAAACTCCACGCGGGGGAAGCAGTCTCGCTCCCGCAGCGACGTGGACCTGCAGGCGGCCACCGCCACCGCCACCGCCACCAACCACCCCCCCTCGCCCTCCCCCCAGCACTCCCCCTTGTAAGACACCCCCCCCCCCCCCCCCCCCCCCCCCACAGGATCACACTGGCAGGGCAGTGGCCAGACACCGTAATGTACCCGAGGGAGCAGTGTGTTAGTCCTGAGCAAGACCAAAGGGTGTCTACATACATCACCACAGCCTTTCCACTCCAGACACTGACACCAGACAGCAAGGGAGGGGTGGGGGGGTGGGGGGCGGCTGACAGGGAGCAATTGATCTGGGGAGCAGTCTGTAGGGGTAGCAAGGAAAAAAATGGATGAGGGGTATGTCAGCTCTCATACTGGTTTTGATTAGTCCTTATTGTGCAATCACATCTGAGTACTGGATATAAGCATGTTTTGCTTTTCCTCTATGGGAAAAAGCTTATGAGTAATTTCTGAAGGTAAGGCATTAAAGGCTTGAAGGAAGAGGGTACAGCTAGAGCTAGAGATTCAGGTATCTTTTGTCATTGTACAACCTTCTCTCTGTCTGTCCATTTTGTGACCCCCCCCCCCACCCTGTCCTTCAGTGTCGACAGCGGGGCCACGCCCACAGAGGGCTCCCTCCCATGCCCTGCCTCTGGTCCCGCCTTCCCTCAGGAAGAGGTGGAGCCCCGAGTCCAGGAGCTGGAGCAGGACCTGCCCAACTGGAAGGAGCAGGCCCCCCCGGAAGCCCTCAGCAACCTGAGCAAGAAGGAGACCAAGAGGCAGGAGGTCATCAACGGTGAGGGGGGGGGGGGGGGGGCATAGAGAGGCCAGGGGAGGGAGAAGCTGAAACTAGCTTGGAGTGAATGGACACTGATTTACTGTGATTAGTCTAATGAGTCTTTTGTTTTTTTTTTTATTTAAAACCCTTTTGCACGTACGGTCACACCGGTGTGATTAGCCGTTTAGTGTGTACGGTAAAACCGGTGCAATTAGAACACTAGAGTGGAAAAATTCTAGCTAATTTTAGCCTTGAGGAAACAGCGATTTAAGATTAAAAAATATAACAAAGGTGGCGGTGAAAACTATGAGAAGCTTAATAACGCTAATGAAAAATGATCAAATGTTGAGATGAGCAGCAGTGTTGGATGTGTGAACTTTGAAGTTCACAGAAGATATAGGAAGGTGTGATAAGGAAACAGATTTCTCTTTCAGTGTAGATGAAGAGTGTGAATATCTTTTACTGAGCACTTCCAAACCAAGCCTGTCCTGTTTTTCCTAAATTCATCTTGCCATCTATACAGCCTTGACATCACCAAGGTGTACAGTATGCAAAAGAATTTGTAAAATGTTGACAGTAGTGGAAGTGGTAGAACTATGATGATAATTAGTGCTGTCAATACAAGGAATGATGAGTACAATAGGAAGAAGATAATGATAAGTTGTATGAGTATAGTTGTTGTATATGCATGGGGTATGCCCTGCCAGCCTGCATCCTGTCGAATAGCATACATATTAACATTTAATGGCATAGGCGTTTGGGCAAATGGGGTATGAACTGCCCGTTGTTTGATATATAAGTGTTTCAGAAAGTTTCAGGGAGTTGTAGTTACTGATGTGAAAAAGGTGGGAGAACCTTTGGGTGGGTGCCAGCAAATGGAGAAAGAAAGAAAAGTGTGTACGATGTGACAGGAGAGAGAATGAGTAGAGGATGGGTGAAGGACAGGAGGGATGCACAGACGGCTGAGAAAGAGGGTGACTGAGGGGATGTAGCCTTGACCTGACCCCCTCTCCCCCCTCCATGCTTTCAGAGCTGATTGTGACCGAGCACGCCCACGCGCGCATGCTCACCGTGCTGCAGACGGTGTTCTCCCGCCCGCTGGGGCGGGACATGATCATGACCCACGAAGAGCTCGAAACCGTCTTCCCCGGCCTGGACGAGATCATCGAGGTGCACTGTGAGTCCAGCTCCTAACGTTCTCCTAACGTTCCTCCCATGCCCCCCAGGCTACGTAGACTTCGTGCCCCGATCACTTTCTAGAACATTTTGGCGGCAGTGTAGTGTAGTGGTAAGGAGCAGGACCGGTTCCCCACTGAGGCACTGCTGCTGTACCCTTGGGCAAGGTACTTAACCCACAACTGCCTCAGTAAATATCCAGCTATATAAATCGGTAACATACAAAAAACTGTAACCAATGTAAGTCGCTCTGGATGAGAGTGTCTGCTAAATGCCAATAATGTATTGTAGTGTAATGCAATGTGCTTTCTGCTTTTGCAGATGCCTTCTATGATAACCTGAAGAAGCTGCACCAGGAGAACAACTTCATAGTGAAATCTATAGGAGCCACACTTCTGCACATGGTGAGGGAAACGCGCGTACAGAGGACTGAGTGAGATCGCTTACTGGAATAAGTAACGCTGCGTGAATGTCGTGACTCAGAGTTTGGGATAGTGTCAGAGCTGGGCAGTGAAGGGACTGTTTGGCAGTGACGCTGTTGTTCTCTCTCTCTCTCTCTCTCTCTCTCTCTCTCTCTCTCTCTCTCTCTCTCTCTCTCCCTCTCTCTCTCTCTCTCTCTCCCTCTCTCCCTCTCTCCCTCTCTCTCTCTCTCTCTCTCCCTCTCTCTCTCTCTCTCTCTCCCACTCTCGCTCTCTCTCTCTCTCACAAACGAACACCCTCGCTCTCGCACTCTCTCTCTCTCTCTCTCTCTCTCTCTCTCTCTCTCTCTCCCGCTGGCGTTTCAGTTCAACGGTGCGGACGGTGAATGGTTCCAGAAACTCACCGCACGGTTCTGCAGTCGCCAGTCTTACGCCCTGGATCAGATCAAGAGCAAACAGAAGAAGGACCAGCGCTTCAATGCCTTCATACAGGTGATTACTACAATCTGACGCCTTCATACAGGTGATGACTACACTCTGACGCCTTCATACAGGTGATTACTACACTCTGACGCCTTCATACAGGTGATTACTACACTCAAAACGCCTTCATACAGGTGATTATTCAGCTACACTCAGACTCCCTCATACCCGTAATTACTGCAGTAGACTCAAAAACCTTCAAACCACTAATTACTCCAATGTACTCTGATACCTTCATACAGGTAATTACTCAACTAAATCCAAACACCTACATACAGATAATTATTGTGCAATTATAACTGTATACAGTGTTATACAACTGTAGTTACACTTAATTGCCCAGATTAGTACAGAGCACACCTTTGTACAGGCAACACTCACATAGCCAGACCTGGGCAAAAGCACACCTTTATACAGATCATGACACTGATACTATGACATAAAGTCAGACTTTATGTGACTGACTACAGACTTGACTCGTTTTGCCTCAGGTGTCATCAGTAGCTACCTTGATATGCAAAGAAGTCAACAGAGATAATGTGCCAACTTCCAGCCATCTAGTCAACCTTTATGAACTCTCTTTACTTACTCTATAAAACAGATACATGCCAATAGGAACACATTCAGATGCAGATAATAGCACACCTTCATGAAGTTGATGGCACACCTCCAGAGAAGAGCTAACCTGTGCTGAACACCCCTGCATAACTGAACCCACCTGTGTCTAACGCACTTGTGCAGAGAAACCAATGTGTGCCTGACCTTTGCCCTCTGCAGGAGGCGGAGAGTAAGCCCCGGTGTAGGAGACTGCAGCTGAAGGACATCATTCCCATAGAGATGCAGAGACTCACCAAATACCCCCTGCTGCTGGAGAACATTGCCAAGAGCACAGGTTAGTGTGTGAGTGTGCGCGCGTGTGCATGTGTGGGTCAGTGTGTGTGCGTGCGTGTGTGTGTGTGTGTGTGTGTGCGCGCACGCACGCATTCACCCATCTCAGTATGACTGAGTGGCTGCGCGGAGCCCTGTTGACGGACTGGCTTTCTTTCCTCAGAGGACAGCGCTGAGCGGGAGAGCATCCAGCAAGCTGCGGAGTGCTGTCGCAAAATCCTCAACCATGTCAACGAGGAGGTGAAAAAGATGGAGAACATGCTGGTGAGTGACAGGACAGGAAGAGGGAGGAGTTAGAGAAAGGGGGCTGTCTGGGACACGAACAGCACTGGAGCTTTCTGCCTTCATATCAGACTCGTGTTAGTGTTGCATATGTGCCTGTCTCTAACTGTCTGTACACAAGTGTGATATTATATGCATATTATCAACAGAACGCTTGCCTGTGTGCTAATAACAGCAGCTACACAGAGGAAGTAACATGTCTAAGTATTAGACCAAAAGGCTCTCAGCAGTGTTCCTTTAACATTGGTTCCACGTGTTTGTAAGGGAAGTGCCACATGTTTGTAAGGGAACTCCATACCGACTATTAACTTATCCAGTACTTTTTGGCTTTTTTTAGAAAAAAAAAAAAAACTTCAAAAGGATTTCAGGCTCTGATTGGATAAGAGTGAAATGATAACTGGTCAGAAAAGTGGCAGAGTCAGTGTCCTGCTGTCTTATTGGCTAACGCTGTTGTCCCTGCACAGACACTCAAAGACTACCAGCGCAGATTGGACACCTCGGGCCTGAAGCCATGTAACGACCTGTATGCGGAGTACAAGGTGAGAACTGCGTTGCGGACAAATGTGTTTGAAGAGTCATCTCTGTAAAGAAATTCCTTGGTTTCCTTGGTTACTGTCTTTGTGTCAGTCAGGATAGTGTTGTGATATGTTTATGAGAAGATGCGATGATTCCCGTAACATTTTGCTTCCTCCCTCTCTTCCACCCTCCCTTCTCTCTTTTCCTCTCTCTCTCTCTCTCTCTCTCTCACACAGAGTATTGACCTGACTTCAAAAACAATGATCTACGAAGGAGCTCTCACCTGGAAAGTCACTAAAGAGAAAGCTCTCGGTATCAGTGTCTCTCGTACAATCTGGCTTCCCTTCCATCCGTATAAATGCCCCCCAATCATCAATGAGATGAAATTGCCCAGCAAGATAACAACTCCTGTCAAGACCGAAACAAAAAAACAATCTGTAGATTGTCTCCGTTTCCCCACCATCACCTCACCCTCCAAACAAAAAGTTTCATTACCGTGTCCAGTTTTAGCAAGCGATGGTGTGTGTGTGTGTGTCTGGTCCGTTGTACAGTCCACTTGTAGTATTGGAAGGTGGTGTTTTTCAGGGTGGAAGGTCTCCATAGCAACCTCTGTGTTAGATACTAACAGCAGTGTGTCCCCCCGTGTGTTCAGACGTCCAGTGCGTGCTGCTGGGAGACCTGCTGGTGCTGCTGCAGAAGCAGGATGATAAGATGGTGCTGAAGTGTCAGAGTAAGAGCAGTACCAGCGTGCAGGAGGGCAAGCAGATGCTCAGCCCCATCATCAAGCTGGACTCCGCCTTCCTCAGGGAGGTGGCCACAGGTGAGGCGGATGCGGGCGCGGGCCGCAACGCGCTGACGCGCTCTCTCAGAAACACGCCGACGCAGTCTCAGATGCGCCAGTGCACTCTCAGAAGCGCGCCGACACACTCTCTCAGAAGCACACCGACACGGTCTCTGATGCACGCTGACGCACTCTCAGAAACGCGCCAGTGCACCTTCTTAAACACGCTGGCGCACTCAGCTTGCTGGCCTTGTCCTGGCCTGATCCATATATATATATATCCATTAATACAGCAGGACATTTCCCAGAGACAGATCTGGTGCAGATTAAGTGCCTTAATCACAGATTTGAACCTGCAACCTTGCACGCCCACCCTGCTGCTGGTGACTTAAATCTGCTGTGTCTCATCTCTCCCCCTTGTGCCTCTCAGACCGCAAGGCCTTCTACGTGATCTTCACCTGGGAGAGCGGAGCCCAGATCTACGAGCTGGTGGCCCACTCGGTGGTGGAGAGGAAGAAGTGAGTGTGGGAGCGTGGTGAAGGGCGGGGAGGAGGGGGGCGCAGGGGTGGCCGCTCCGACGTGCTCACTGATCCCTGCCTCTGTCTGCAGCTGGACCGAGCTCATCAAGTCTGTGGTGGACGAGCTGAAGCAGAGTGGAAGCACCAGCACAGACAGGAAGAGGAACAGCCTGTCGCCCGTCGGGGGAGGGCTCCTCTACAGCCCTACCACGTGAGCCAAGCCCCGGTCACTCATCCCTATCACCTGTGCAGAAGTACATTCAAACACCCAGTGTGGAGAGAGGTTCCCTACAGTCACACACCTGTCTCTCTCACACCTGCACACTGACACATTCAAACACCCAGTGTGGAGAGAGGTTCCCTACAGTCACACACCTGTCTCTCTCACACCTGCACACTGACACATTCAAACACCCAGTGTGGGAGAGGCCCACTCTACAGTCGCACACCTGTCTCTCCTACACCTGCACAGAAACGCATTCAATCAGAGGAATTCACAAAACCTTTTCAGTCTTATTACTGCCTAGATATATATTCAACCTCATGGAAGGATTGACACAGTTGCCTCATGACAACACGCACACACATATAGTCACGCGGAAGGAGCAACACCTCTGAGTCATAGGGTGCTCATACACACAGTCAGCCACACGGAGGGGGTAACACCTCTACTTCATTACTACGCAGACACATATTCAACCACACAGAGGGTGTAACACCTCTGTCTCATAGCACAGATGCAGATAGAGGTAGTGGGTTGAGGTTAGAATTGAGCTGCAAAGGTCTTGAGGTTTTTGCTTATTAGGAATATTTTCAGGAATAACGACTGTTCAGGTTGTTGAGAGCGCCTCACAGATCATACTGTACCACAGACACTGTAATAGCTTACTAAAAGCTCATTCGGTGTCATCGTGCATGCAGTATAGACACAGAATCATTAGTGCCGTCTGTGAAACAGCGTGCCATTGTGAGACACATTGTTGCAAAGGGCGTAAGTGATGTCATAGGGCGCACTAACATATACTGCTGCCGCCATTTTCCAGCCATCAAGCTTGTAATGCCACAGTCAGCCACACAGGAGTCACGCTGTTCCTCAGTGGGAATCTCTGTTCCCACTCGGTTCCCACTGATACACTAATATCAGGTTATCTGAAGTACGCTGATCAAACCTGCCTCCTTGTTTTTTTTTCCCCTGTCCCTCAGTTTGCAAGCCCCTCTCAGCCCCACTGAGAATGGAGGACTACCACTGAAAAACAACTCCGGTGAGACATGCTCATGTATCATAACCTGCTTTATTGTGGTAAGAAGGAGGGCCCATAATTAAAAGGTTGCCAGTTCAATTCCCTGCTGGGGCACTGCTGCTCTACCCTTGGGCAAGGTACTTGACCCAGAACCGCCTCAGCAAATATGCAGCTGTATAAATGGATAATATGTAAAATTGTAACACCCTGGATAACAGCATCTACTAAATGTCAATAATGTAATGTATCAAGACTGATTTGTATTTAAAAGGCTTGGGACAGATATCATCTAAGGCTATGAGTGTGGTTAATTCATGTGACAGGGATGTGAGTGCTTTTTAGTTAATTAGTAAATTCTGTGATATGTTTAAAACAGTGGAGCAGGGGAAGGAGACCCTTTCTGAAGAAAAGGGTGGAGACTCGAGTCAGATGCTGATGGACTATCTTCTGGCCAATGGCTTTGACGTGATCGCTCACAGCAACTCTCCACAGGAGAAGGTGGCCAATCAGGCGCTGGAGGATGGTGAGGGTTGTTGGATTTGATAGGCTCCTGAGTTGTTCTTTTTTTTTTTTTTTTTTTCTGCTTGCTTGCTCTGTTCCTTCACGCAGCTTACACTTAGCCTACCTTTCTTTCAGCCCCGTCTTCCCATCTCTTTCTCATTGTACCGTTTATGCTGCAGAGTTTTTGTATTGATTATAATCTGTTGGCACACCATCCTTCTCTCTCTCCCACACAGTTATGTCCCTGAAAAGGCTATTGGGTGGCAGTGTCAGCCAATCGGAGGATTCCGTGTCTGATGGGGAGAATGGAGGGACAGAGCCAAAACAGCACCAAGAGTCGGATGGCTGTCAAACACAAGGTGAGGCCTGTGTGGTATGATTAAGGCCTGTGGCTGTTGGTATTCTTTTTTCTTTTTAAAATGTTCCCGTTTTTCCTGAAACAACTCAGAAGCCCTGACTGAACATGAAGCTTGTCCCACGACAGCTTCTGTACCTGAACCAGGAGCACAGGGCAAGGCGCAATGCAGTCCTTCAGTACAGAAGCAAGCCAATATGACTGCATTTCACACTGCAGATCTAACACTCAGCTGAGTCTCGGGGTTCTGAGAGCAGAGCAAGGAGAGAACTCTGACTACCTGCCTATCTACCCACCCTTACCCCCAGCAGAATGAACCCAATTTATAACACCGCTGTGGGCTTCCAGCCATCATCGGCGGTTTTTTGATCCCCAGCCACAGAGCGCTCAGTCTGACCTGAGCTTTTTGGCTGTCTGAGCTGCTCAGGAACCACAGCTTTATATACGTTAATAAAAGTTCACATCACGTTAATACTGGAGGCATACTGGTAATATGAGTAGAAAAATGGTAAAATCCTGAAACATCCATGATGATACATTGATATCCCCACATGTTACACATGTACAGTACTTTAGTATACAGCACTGTCCCTGCACTAATGAGGAATCCTCTGAGTATTACTGGGTGTCTCTGTCCTCAGAAGAAGGAGCCAACATGGAGGGAAGGATGGAGGGGGAGCAGGGAGGTGGAGAAGACGGGGAGACAAAGGAAGGAGTGGATGGAAGGATCAGCGCCCCACTGGAGCTGTCGGCGGAGAGGATGGAGGAGGTGCGGAGTAAACTCCAGAGCCTGGAGCAACAGCTGAAACAGCTGCAGGTGAGAGAGGAGGGAGCGAGGGAGACAGAGACAGGCACTTCACAAAAGCTGTTATTGCCCTGGCGATATTGCAGGACAAATTGGAATAAAATTGGTGACCGAATCGGTTTGACAATAGCCGTTATTGCTTGCTTGGCCAATATGGCATGAGAGATCTGAGGGAATGGGGTAAGATAATGGGTGGAAGGAGGAAATAGGAGTCAGCAGGGAGAGAGAAATAGGGACGGAGGGCGGGACGGAGGGAGGGGAGGGATGAATGAGGAGAATAGATTGAAAGAGAATGGTTGGTATTAACTCTTGTCTGTGGTAGGAATACTTCTAGCTTTTGTATTGATCTTGCTCTTTCAGAGCGTGGAGGAAGAATACCACAGGTTGCAAGAAGTCCTCTCCAAACGCACTCTCTCAGGGTTCAGCTTCCAGTGACACATACTGCCACCTGCTGGACTTCAGGTGAACTACCCATTACAACTGTCATGAAAAAAGTTTTGACTTAGGAGAGTATTCATAAAATGCTTCCACTCCCAGTTTTAATGATGACATAACAAAGGAGCAAGAAAACCTAATCCACTAAACCAGTAGAATAATGATGATCATTATGTGTTGTCTCTTTTCACTGATCATTTTTTCTTTCTGGCCATCTTGCTCCTCCTTGGCTTCTCCCTGCCCCACTCTTTTCATCTCTGTCCTGCTCTCCCCTCAGATCACTGTATTTGCTGGACTGGCGTGGAAGAGTTGTTTTTTTTTGTGGGGGGGATGGGGGTTATTGTTGCTGTCTGGAATTTCCTGTCTACCCTCTCTGCGCCTGAGTGGTAGCACTGCTCCTTGCTGAAGGTGGACAGCGAGTCTCAACCAACCATGAAGCCCCAAGGTTGAGAGGGCTTGTCCGACTGTCTTGTGTGTGAAGGACGAGAGAGGTTTGCATACAGGTGCCAAAGACAGGAGCTATGTTCTGCTGTGAGTCATAGACTGCGCTGCCTTAGCATTTTGATTGTGAGCTGTAGTAACAGACATACGCACACACACACACACACACACACAAACATACACACATGCACACACTGTCTCTCAAAACGGAGCACTGCTGATAGAATTGGATGGGACCGTGCGGTCAAAGTGTCATGGGAAAAAGTGAACCCCTATAAACAGACGTCATGCTGATAGTAATATAGATGTCAGCAATACCTTATATCACACTTTTCTGTGTTTACAACTATAATTGACAGTAGCAACCAAACGAAATTTCAAAATTCAAATATTTATTTCTATTATTTATTGTAAAATATCTGATTACAACCAATAATTATGTAGTTGGCCCTCAGTCATTAAAAAAGTAGTGTGTGTATATGTGTTTTACAGTATAATTGTAAAAAAAAAAAAAAGTCTGGAGCAATTATAGTTTTAATGACTCTGCCATTTATTTCTATGACAAATTTGCAACCGTGGCCAAAAAGCCATTTGAGGAAAGTGAAGTGAAGATATATATAGATTTGTTTGTTTTTATTTATTAATTTGGAGTTAGTTCAGCTGGTGTCCACTCCTCCGCTGTGACTGTGTGGTTCTGCACGGGAAACGTGCTGTGTGTGTCATTGTGAGAGGGAGAGAAAAAGATGCAGGGAGAGGGTTTGGATCTGGAAAAGGGAGCAGGAAGTAGGGGGGAAATGGAAGGATGTGACAGGAAGAGGGGAAGGGAGAGATGCAGCTGCAGGAAAGCAACAAGGAAGTGAGAGGAAAGACGTGTAGAGACGTTGGATGTTCATTCAATGTACTGTATATGTGCAGACATGCATGTTGGCACACAGGCCTACCAGCAATATATAGAGTCAATGACACTCAGACAAGCACACACACATGCACACACATACACACGCACACACACACACACACACACACGCACGCACACAGAGATACTTCTCTCGACCCCTGTGCAGTAACATGTCACACGGGTTGGTTGTGTCACTGACGTTACATCCAAACCAGTTTAACGTGCGTGACCTCAGTCGTTTCAAATTCTTGAGAACTGGGGTGAAATGCTGTTACACAATAGGGATTGCATTGATTTGGGGGGAAGAGTCCGGGGGGGGGGGGGGGGGGATTTGGTCATACGGTGTCAAACATTTTCAGTCAGAATACAATGGTCATTTGTAATAATAGTAATATTTGTATTAGTGTTATATTTTGCCAAGTATTAAACTGATTATGATTTGTTTTTATTGCATTCATTTTTAGTTTGAATATGTTTGGATCCAAATTTCAAAGCAGGACCAAAGAGACAAAGATGTACCAGTAGTTGTTTTTTTTTATATATAAGTTATTGTTTCAATATTATGAATCTTTTTTTTTTTTTACACAAAAAAGAAGTCTGCGACTATGCTGACTCAAACTATTGCTGTTGTCATAGAGTCCAGCAGCCTAGAGTCCAGCAGGCTGTGACATGGGTGTTACAGATCTTCTCTTTCCAAACTCCACTGTGTAGTGACCTGGGACAGACCGCCGGACTGCGTAGTAAAATAAGTATAATAATGATGTGTACTTTTCCCAGCACATACATTTCAGGTTAAATGAAAATGCCTGGCCAACAGACAGACGTGACTGCATATGGAAGAGGAGATACAGGTGCTTCTCAGGTTTAGGGTTGGCAAGGTTTAAGGTTGTCATGTGCATGTGGCCAGAGCGTGGACAGCGCTCTAGAGTGCCCCCGTGTGACCAGACTCCACATAGCAATAAATTGAACTATGTTACTCTGTACTGTACTGTACTGTGACCATAGTGGACATGACTTAAGTGCCAATCAGGACCACAGTAGAGCTGACTGAACTGCAGCGGTTGACACTGTTTATTGATGCTAGTTTGTCATTTATGAAGTATGAATCTACCCTGGCAGTGTTGCAGCAGATAAAGCGACAGACAACACCTTCATACCTTCATTGACAGCCACATCCTTCAGCCAAGAATCATGCAAAACAGGACCCTGGAGTTTGGAAATGGAATCTATGATGCAATCATCGTTACGGTTGCCTGTACTGTAATTATTCCTGCAATCATTATGAATAGGAATTCTCATTGCCGTAGAGTCTGCTTTTGAAACCCTCAGTGCGGTTACTCGGTTTGCGTTGTTGTTTTATAAGCAGTAGATGTCACTGCCTTTTCTCTGATTGCTCTCTGTCTTGTTTTCTCTGTCACCCTGTGGCCTGTCTTCAGGTCTTTCTTCCAGTTAGCTGCGAAAGGATGCGCGGCAATTACAAGGCAAAAGCAACAAAATGAAGTGTCAGACTGTTTTGTCCGAGTCGGGCATCTCTGTGTTTATCTCTGGCTGTTTAGCCACTTGCTCGCTCCGACCTTCTGCTCTGTCCTTCCACAGTGATTCAGAACTGTGGTCAGAGATGAAGTAAAACTCCTTCCTCTCTCGTAACTTCTCATCGCACAAGATTTCTTCTTTTATTTATTTTTTTTTCTATAATGGTCGGGGTGGGGATATTTCAGTGAAAACGCATGTACTATGCATTGCCAATTCTGAGAGAGGGAGAGATGTGTTTTGGTTCCTATTGCCCTGCAGTCTGGACCTCTTTTCCATTCAGATCCTAAGATAAGACTTCATTGCTGGTTGTAGTGAACTTGGACTAATCACGGAGTTGTGACGGTCCCCATTTGAGTTCTGTTTGACTTTGAGCCCTTTTTTTCCCCAAGAGCTGCCTGGGCTATCACTGTCACTGGAACAATGAACATCTGGCTTAAGTGTTGTGTGTCAGTCAGCACAGATGTGTGTGTGTGTGTGTGTGTGTGTGTGTGTGTGTGTGTATATGTGTGCCTCATTAGCCTATTTGGATTCAGGGCAGCCCTCCTGTCTGTGTGGGGCAAAACTGTAATGGATCTGACTGCTGGGCACCAGGGCTTAGTAGCTTTCTCTCGCTCTCTTTCTCTCTCTGTAGCTCCTCTTATGTACCCTAAATGCAAATTCATAGTGTTATATATGTATGAATATATTTATACAGATGGGTGCCTTGCCTGTTGATCAGTCTTTGTTCTTTTCAAAGGGCTCTCTTGTGAACACTGTGGACCATGACATAATATGTACTTTCCAACACTGCTGTAAACAAATAGGACCATGAAGTTAAAAGTATTAAAATTAGAATCTAATTACCAAGATGATGAAGGAAAATCCCCCATTTTAAATGCATAATGTGGGAACTGACTGTATGCTACTGCTATATGTTAAGTGTACTGTATGCATTTCCCTTATTGACCGCCAAATTCAGTTGTGTCACATCTTCACCAGACAGTGTTTTGTATAGAATAGGTCTGGTCTCTGTTTGGGGCATCCTGCACGTGTCTATCAATCTATATAAATATTCAAGAACTATACTGTGTATTTGGGCTTTGATTTTATTGTGTAAGAAGGCTTTTAATTATGTATACTTAAGATTTGAGGTACGTTTTTTTTATTATTATTTTCTTTTTTAATAAATGGGAAAGGTTTCAGGCCTTCTGTTGTCAGTGTCTTTCTCTTGCATCAAATGCTGAATGGGAATAGTGACACAGAAAAAAATAAGAGTGATGTGAGTGGGTGTGAGTGGGTGGGTAGGGGGGTAATATAACAAATAGATGAGCATCGAAGTCATGTGAATCAAAATATGTCCAGCTCCAATGTTCTGTTACTCGCTGCCTGATGTAAGCCAATCAAAACGCATTCAGCACAGCAGAACGCCATTATTACTTTGAATCACTTGTTATTTTAATTCACACGTCAGCTCCATGAATCATGAATGTTCCGCCTACCAATACTGTAAAAAAGTTGAATTACCTGGACTGCCCTAAGCAAATAGGGGAGGGGGAGGGGGGGGGGAGGGGGGATGTGAGAGGGTCAGAGTGCAGAGGAGGTTTCACTTCAGTAAAATGCAGACCGGAGGAACCAAACTCCTCTTCAGAGTCGCTCAAGCACATTTCCTGTGTTGCAGGTGCAGAGGCATTGGGCATGGCTACCCACAAAGTAATGCAATAATGCAAAATACCTGAATGGGGAGGGGGAGGAGGGGGGGTAGATCTGATTTGGAGAATAACAGGGATGGGTGGCTACAGAGGAATGATGACAGAAACAGGGTGAGCTGGCAACCATATGAAAAAAAAGAGATGGTTTACAAGGATGGGTGGAAGTGATGAACGGGTGAACAGGGGGGAGATTGGTAGAAAAACAAAGAGGTTCTTATATGCAAATAGAGGGAGGAGTAAAAAGACTGAGGACTGAGAGACACCAAAAATACTGTCTTGAGAGAACAGTAGAAAGGAAATGCACAGAACCGTTTCTTCCCTGCAGCACTGCAGCAATAAAGCTGAAGCTTAATAAGAAAGCAAGATGTTTGCAAGAGTTATCATCCTCTTCTGCTGCTTGACAGGTGAGTGAAGGGTGTTTACTGTAACCTAGTTCAGTTTGGATCAGTTTACATGGAAAACTATAGAACTGCCCTGAGAGGAACAACTGTTTGGTGTGGGGGCGTTTTTGTATAAAATGTAACTTGTTTACATAATTATATCAAGCCTATACATTGTCCAGGAGTAGGAATATAATATTCTACTGTTAAATCCAAAGTATAAATGAGAGGAATTTACTAAAAACTGTTTCTAAGGGTCTGCTCTGTGTCTGAGTATGTAATGTATATTATGTATTTTTAACTTTGTGGTTCTGCTTCATTGAAGCTTGTCTCCTCCTAGAACAGATGTCACTATTGCAGTGAATATGTCTTCCTGGTTCTTACTGCTGTAGTTCTACATTTTTACAAACTCTTTATATACAGTACCAGTTAAAGGTTTGGACACATCTGATTAAGATAACAGGAAACATGTATTCAGTGACGTTTTGATATGAAGATTTATGCTTAAATGATTAAAATAGCAGAAGTTGAAGCCTATGTTAGCCTAATTATAAAGCCTAATTTCTTTCCACAAAAAATATTTTTAAAAACAGTTTTTGGCTGCTTTGAAGAATTTAAAATGTTAACACTTTTTGGTCACTGCATAATTCAATTTGTGTTATTTTATAGTTTCATAGTGCTAAAATGTGGAAAATAGTAAAAATGAAGAAACTTTTGACTGGTACTGTATTTTTGACCCCATACCTTGGCTTACCTGAAGTAGCCCTTTGTGCAGTTTCTTCATATATCTTCAGTGGTACAGAATATCAGAGTGGCTCAGTTGTTATTTGAAATCCAATGTTATTTCCTACATAACCAGAACCTTTTAAATGTGTCTGTTAAATGTTGTACAATAGTTCAACCTTGCTGAACTGGACTCAAAATACACACTCTTGATAATAATCAGTCACTTTTCAACAGGAGGTAATGTAATGAGACTGTTGCTGGAAAATCTGTAGATGACTACTAAACATACGTGTTGATGTTCAGATCCGAAGTCACAGCATAAAATTTTGAATAGTTAAAAAAAAAAAATAAGATGCTGCATTTTTTTAAGACTTGACATGGTCCTCGCTGTCAGGCACTAACCGTCCGTTTCTGCAGGTATTGCCCATGGAGACAAAACCAAGGTTGAAGTTGAACCTGGCAATGACAGACCCTCATGGAGGGTTGCGGTCTCTCAAACCGCTGTGATAACATGCTGTTACAATGCATCTGGAGGCTTTGTGAATGCCACCTGGGTCAACCACATAAAGGAAAATGGCACCATGACAAAGAGATATGTCGACATGGCTGACTACAGGGCAGGTAATGAGAATTTCACAGAGGACGGCAAGCAGTGCCAGAGGCTCACTTTGGAGAGCGTCACGCTGAACGACACAGGTCTGTACCAGTGCATCCTGACTCACCCCGACCTGCGGTCCCCTGTCTTCACTTACGGCACCTTCCTGCAAGTCTACAGTAAGTTGAACAGTGGACAGGAACCCAAGGCCAAGGTAGAAGGTTCTTTCAGTGTTGCTATGTTATCGTGCAATGTGCAAGCTGGGAAGACAGTTGCATCTGTAGAGGGTGAAATATTACAGGACCACTTCTGTGTAAATAGTTATAAATACAAGCTGATAAATGAGCAGCATACTGAATAGTGACACAGCGAGAGGTATCAAATCTCAGCCTTGGAGACCCACTGGTGTGCCAGTTACATCAGTTTTAATCAATAACTGTGACACATACACAATCTAATACATGTAAACAGGCTATACCTTCTCACAAGCACTGACAAGGATTGGTCGCTTGATCCTTTTGCCAATTCTCAATCAGCCTTCCTCCCCCAGAACCCATGGTCAAGTATCTGAACCTTAGCGAGAAAACAAAGAACAAGATCCTCACAGCAGAAGGCATTCTTCTCCTCCTGTGTGTCCTACTGCCTGGTATCCTGCTTCTCCGTAAGGTAAGAACAAAGGAACTCCTCAGCCACCTTCTAAAAGTAGCACTGCAATGAAAAACATGACCTCCCCCACACTGCAGAGGAACCCGGCAACCACCCGACACATCCCTGTCATTGCGCTGGAATGGCTATGAGGAATCAGTGTAGAGGTGTGTGCAGCTGTGTAAGAGATGTCGCAGGGCATTGCAACTGGGCTGCTTCCTCTTCTGTTCCAGACAAAGCAGCTCAATCAGCTGGAGAAGAGGAGGAACAAGGAGGAGGAAGAGAACATTTATGAGGTTAGTTTTTGGATTTCTCCCCAACCCCCACCCACCCCATGCATCTTCCATTCCAAAAAACCAAAATTCCACCCCCCAATCTCCATCTGCAGGGGTTAAATCTGGAAGACTGCTCCTCCACCTACCACCAGATCCAGCGCTCTGAGGTGCGCGGACCCTACCAGGACGTGGACAACGTCAGAGAGGAAGACATCCAGCTGGAGAAGCCTTGAGGAGGATGGAGAGATTGAGAGGGGAGGGGAAGTGGGAAAAAGGTCGATAATGGGAAATAATCAGGGGTAATCAGTCAGAGAGTCTTTGAAACTCCTAAGAGAGTAGGAGGATAAATGCTGCGTAATTCCATTTTAGTAAACATCTTTAGCAGCAAAAACCCTTGTCAGCACGTCATGCAATTTTAATGAACTGTTGTTTTTCTGCCTATTTTGCTCCCTGCTGAGTGTTGATTTTTGATGCTGTTTGACAATTATGATTCAATAATTATTCAAACTTTTTTTTTAGATTTCATACCAACAAACTTGTTTCCACAGAATCTCACTTTATTTGAAATTGCAGTTTTGATTAGAGGTGCAGTATGTAATTAATATGTATGTAATTTTTACTACGTAATTTTTTAGTGATCTTTTACTTTTAACTTTTTTGTTCCATGCCACATTGCAAGCAAAAAGCAGGAAAAATGCTTCTCATCTACCTATCTTCATCATCTAATTTCTTTTGCTCCCTGTAACTTTAGTTGGTATTTTGTTGGTATTTAGGTTTACAGTGAATAATCGCATGATACACCAAATAAAACTGAAAAATTATTTAGAATTCATTCCATGTCATTTGAGGATTTCCTTTAACGGGAAACCAAGAACAAATTCAGTACAAAATTATGTGCATATAGGGATGACTTGTGTTTTGTTCATTTGTTTTTGGGTTTTTTTTTGAGAATGAGAGTGTTCTTTATTTTCTTTGTCTGATGTCATATATTTGTTTTTCACTCAGTACGATGTTCCCTTGTGAAGCTTTATATTGTTAGAAAGCTGTTCAAAGCCTATGGCACCTATACCATATTCAACAATCTTAAAACAGAAGTTTTATAGGCCGCGATAATAAACTAAAACTTTAATGGAGACTTAGCTTTAATTTTGGGGGTCTACCAAGAAGTGTGAGTGAATTTTTACCAGTCTGGATGGAGCTAAAAGCACAACGGATAGATTTACGGATTTTACACCTATGCCAACTACATCCCTATTTTACACACTGAAATTTTAAAATTGCATTCCAATCCAGTCTCAGTTATCTAGTATACGGTACAACACATTAACTGGTTTGTCTGTTTACATCGTAATAAATCGTCACTGTTATCAGTGCTATACAGCACTCTAGACTGACACAACTTGGTCACATGCCAAGGGTGGAACGTTGTTTGGGCCACCAGGGGCAACGCAGCGAAAACAAGGGTGGTTCTAAAAAGATTAGGGCGCTATGATAGGCTTAGGGAATAATCGGCGGCTGATGATTGGCCGTGCGTCCGGGATTGTAGGTGGAGGGCTGGCCTTCGCAGGTGTGGCAACAGGGAGAAGTGGGAGGGAGGCAGCAGGCAGGGCGAAGATGGCGTCAGGGACGAAGGGAGGGAGTGAAAGTGGTGAGAATGTGGTGAATGGGAGACGCTCAACGAAGCACAGGGACAACGGCCCTGCAGGTAAAAAACTCTTCCGACTAACTAGTCAGTTGAATAAATTAATTAGCTAGCAAGTCGCAGAGTCCTGTCGCGGTTGTTGGTGTCGGTTACTATTAGCGCATACAGTCATACAGAGCCTATACGGAGAATGAGTGCATTTCACAGAAAGCTTAGCTAGCTAGCTAGTACATCAGAGAGATTAGCTAATGCCGCTAGCTAGCTATCACCTAGTTAGCCAGCTAAGCTTTGTTGTATAGTCTGTGGTTGTTTGCTAGCTGTTTCTTTTTTATGAAGTTTGGCAGCTGGCAGGCAAAAACAAGAAATAATATGCGCGTTACCCATTTTATGCTGTGCATTTAACCAACGAGCCGTCCGGTGCACAGTACATCATGACTAACGCGCATATTAATAGATGGCTAATAATTTCAGCTGTGGTGTTAGCTAGGAAGTCCGCTAGCTTAGTTGTGTCGCCTGACTAGCTAACAAGCAGCAACGTTGAATTAGTTGAGGTATCTTGCATCGCTTGATATAGTGGTACACGCTCACATCAACGGAGTCTGACATCCTGGGGAAACACCAACTAAATTGTTTGGAAAGAAAGTGTCACAATACGTTTTGTGGAAATAACGGAAAAAATCGATTTTAGGAAGGGGGGGGGTCAGTGATTTAAGAGAGATTCAGTCCTGATGAAGAGTCTGGTACTCTGAGCTGGCGGGCATCAATTGAAACCGTGATGCACACCTGTACCGACAGGTCAAAACAACTGCTCTATTGATGGGCCGGATCGCACAAGAACACGCTGGAAGGCGCTGCTAACTCCCACACTGTAACACTCACAGACTGGCAGACTGACACTGGCCAAAAGTCAAGTGCCCACTCTGAGAGAGATCTTTCTACAGAGTTTGAGTGGAAGTGCACCACATCATACCTGTCCACATACTTAAACTTTGATTTGTAGTAATGTCTGTGGATGCTGTGGCATTTCACCATGCTGCTGCTTTGCACACTAATGTCCTCCTCCTGGAATTTGCAGGGATAGTTCTAGATGTCTGTAGTTGGATAGGAATTACAAAATAGACCTTTATCTTAAAAAAAGTTTTCTCTGCCACAAGCCAGCCTAACTAGTTACAGTTGCGTGTTGATATTTGTGTATTGAATTTTCACTCAGATATTTTAATTAAACTCCATACAGCTGGAGGAGGTGCCTCCTTTAATATTGTTTTGAAGAGGTCTGTTGTATCATGTGTCTCTCTTTTGGGAGGAGCTCTCACTTCCTGCTGCTTGGGTATAATGGTATGTTCATTTCCGTCCATTGTGAAGGTTTGGCAACAGCGATAATGAGATGTGTTGTTATCTGTCAGTGAAAAGAGAGGCTCAGACATCTGTATGTTAGTTAAGTGTAATGGAGGGACGTCTACAAAAGTGTATTAAAAAGTCCTGGGCAGAGAACTGTCTGAAAGTCTTGGAATAGTTATACCTGCCATACATGTGTAGCTTGGTGCTTTAAAAGGCTTTGTCCAGTAGGGTGACATTAAGCTTTTAAGTGTGAAAAACAGAAGCTTTATTCGACGAGTGAGTGACTGTAATTATTAAATTGTCCCGAGGCAGACAAATCTGCCTCATGCTGTCATATGTAGCTTGTTATTAGACACCCAGTGATTGTACAGAAATGACCAACGCAAGATTTCACAGCTGGAAGTCGACCTTCCAAATTTAACTTGCTGAAGAGAAAATCAGCCACACTTTGTGGGCAGGCGGGTGTTAATTGCAGAACCTGAGTTAACCAGCTAAATCTGTATAGATAATTCTGACCCTGCAACAGTCCAGATTATGGGACAAAACAGCTGATCAAAATAATTGATTATGTGTGTGTTTTATATATATATATATATATATATATATATATATATATATATATATATATATACACACACACACAAGTCAGGGCTAAGATGTTAAAAATGGCAGATGTGTCAAACTCTAGTGTCATGTTTTCAACAAGCCTACGTTTAGTTTACTTTCACCTATTAAATGGTACACAGCATACTCAAGTAAGAGTGTTAAACCTGTGTTAACCGTCTCAGTAAGACTGGCTAAGCTGTTAGGCTAAGTGTCCAAAGGTCCTGTTCCTCATTCAGGCTGATTAAGTGGGCACAGGCTTAGATACAGTGTTCACAATTCTTTCCCTTCTCCCTCTCACTTTGTTTTTGAATCCATTCAGTCCACAGTACATGTCCCCATCAACCAACATAGTATTCCTATAAAAATGCAGGAGCTAACACTGGCAATTTCATAGACCGTAAAGATTCAAATGAATGGGAGGTGAGGTCCTTAACTAGATTAGGTGTCATTCAGCTGGAAAAGTAAGTGTTTTATGGAGGAGGTAAGATACTTTCCACTCAGAGCTCCATGTTCTTAATTAGGTTTTAATAAAACTCTAATAAAACAGAAATCAGAGTGCGAGACAAAGCGGAGATGGTTGTGAGACAGAGCGTTTGAGACTGCTGGCAGAAGGCAGTTACATTTGTTTTCTGTGAAATTTCCTCTCGGGGAACAATCAAGGAAGCATGGCACCAGGTAGAGGGCCTTACTAGCTGTAAAAAAATGAGGGTCTGCCATCATGGACTTTATAGTCTTCTATAATGGCCACGATGGCAGACCCTCAATATGCTCCTACAATGAGTTGATCAAATGCAACAGACACTACATTCAATCATTTTAACCCCACCATTGACAAAAGAGAGCGGCTTTGCTTGGTGGGGGAAAATTGTTTTGCGGACTGGTGAAGGTTGCTTCATTGTCAAGGTTTTAGATCACTGGGCACCATAGTTGGATGAATGTTTTGTTCGAAAACATGTTTTATATTTGGAGTCAAGTACAGAAAAGATAAGAAGTGGTATGCTGATTAGCTTTGTTTTGGTTCTTGAAACTCACTAATCAGAGCTAGAACAGCATTGATTTTATCTGTGTTTGTGTTGCAGTGATCATTACTTCTCGCTTACAGAGTAGTGCTTTGACTGTGTTCACACTGCAGCTAAACGTGGCCCAATTCTGATTTCTCCCTCATGTGATCCAGTTCGGGTGGTTTTTAGAAGTGTGAGCAGCCAAAAAAAAAACACATGGAGCTGCATCTTTTCAATTCCAATTTGGGAGGTGGTCTGTTCACACTAATATTGAATATTGATCACTTTGAAAAATGAATATGAACAGTCAGACAAAAAATTGTGTCTGGGGAAAATGAATGCAATGTAATGGACAATAATTTGGAACTGAGCATTAAAGCCTGTTGACTGAATGTAGCATTAGTGTTTTATAAATTAAATGGCAATTTCTTTGAGTTTCACAGCAAGTGTGCAATTAATGGAATAATCTGTAAAAGAAATGAGATTTATGAAATCATAATGACATACTAACTAAAGCATTTTTTTGTTAGAAGATGTTTTCGTTCTTGTTCAGTTTTATTGTTGTTCTTTTCAGGCTTGGTTTTGTCTTTCTTAATTATTTCTCTCTCTCTCTCTCTCTCTTTCCCTCTTTTTTGTTCTCTGTCTCTGGCTGGCAGCCTGGCTGTCTGTACATTACAATGTCATTGTGATCCAGTTAATTTGTTACAGTGTAATTACAATCTTGCTGTTCTTAGTGGTTGTCTATTTTATGCCCATAGTCTCTAATCTCTTGAGGGACGATTGCTTCTTGATTTTGCCACCATGCAGCCCTACCTTAATAATATTCGTACTGATGTTGTTGACTGCAGACACAGAGGTTACCTAGCAGTCTTAAAAAGATGGAGAGATCTTTGAACACTGAAAAAAGCACACCTTGCAGTCTTGTAGCGAGTAGGCTACTGTACATTATAAATGGTTTTACAAATGGAAGAGAGCTACTCTGCCCGTTGCACACTGCCCACAGTGCTGGCCTCCTGCCTTTGGATCTCAGATGGTAAGATGTTCTCATTCATTTCAGGGGTTATAATGATGATGGTGGGTCTGTGCAGTGTGTTTTCAAAGAGGAGTGTCGGTGGAAGTTTTCACGTTAATGCACATTGAATAAATTACTGGCTGGACACACACACACACACACACACACACACACACACACACACACACACACACACACACACAAAATCCATTTAGTGGGCAGGCAAAGAACTATGGCTGACGGTGTTCACACAGAAAGACACGCACCACACAGACACTCGCACACACAGAAGTGCAGCTTGTTGGCAGGCGAAGGAATATGGCTGACAGTGTTCGGATTGGTGTTTGTGTGCCCCTGTGTGCCGGCTGGGAACAGCCAATTGGGGTGAAGGTCAGTGTTAGCGACCCACCGCGCCGCCTGCCACAGGCAAGGTTACTGACGCTGTGAGGGGCAGTGGGCAGGAGGAATGGAGAGTGGTGGTTTTGGGGTCTGACAGAGGGGGTGGGAAAGGGCAGGCAGGTACACTGCGGCCCAGTGGCTCACCGCTGTGTGAGCGCGCATGTGCCTGCATTTCTGTTTGTTTGAGGTTGTAACACCCAAGTGTGTGGGAAGTCATGTCACTGGAGCACAAGGAGTGTTGGTATGTGGGTGAAAACACCAGCACCCTCTGGAAAGAGAGGGGATGAGAGACAGACAGAATGAGGGCAAAGGAGGCCCTCAGCGTTTTTTGGTAAGAGTTGGGCAATATTTTGGGGAGAGGGAAAAGGGTGTTCAGTCACACTGCTTTCTCTCTCTCTCTCTCTCTCTCTCTCTCTCTCTCTCTCTCATCCCATTCTCTCTCTGTCACTTGCTCCCTCTCTCTCCCCCCTCTCACTCTCTCTCTCTGTCCCTCTCTCCTTCTCCCACACTCCCTCCACTCACTCACTGAAACTATAGTTGTTGTGGAGAGAACACAGACAAGGGCAGAGACATGAATTCAGAAGCTGGTAATATGATTTTTTTTAAATGATCTCTTCAGCTGATTTCAAATGTAATTTCAGATTTGTCAGGGCAGATACTAACCCGTTGTGCGAGTGCATTATGTTCCGAACACGTCTAAATTTAGTTTTCCGTTGCTAGATGTGGTGTATAGCCTATTTGGTTATGACTCTTATGAATGTGGTTTCAGACTTTGGCTTGCGCTCAGTTGAGTGCATGAGCTGCTTTCATCATTGACTTGCTTTGTTCAGAAAAAACCCTGGATCGATGGTACTACACTTGTCTTGCAGTTCTGAGATTTGGCATTATTTATGGCTGTGGCGTGTGAGAGGTGTGATTGGTCAGCATGCTTAAAGATGCTGTCGTTCTGAGAAGCTGCTAAGGATTGGAGTTGGCTGCATGCTGCCTGCACCGATTCCCCATGTGTTTCGCTGTGAGGAGCCTTGAAGGGGGGTAATTAGTTCTGCGGAGGGTGGAGTGGGTGACAAAGCTGCTCATAGAAAACTCAAACATCTCCCCTCAAAAGCAGCCTCTGTATGTCCTGGTCTACCGTAGCGGACTCTTCTAGCGCCTCTGGGGGTTGGGGGAGCTATGTCTTCAGATTGGCAGTTAATATAAGGGCAAGCACATTGCGTCTGATGATGGTTGTATTTTTCACCAAGAATATCGGTGACATTTGTGGTGTTCTCGTTCTTAAGCTAATTTTAGACTGTTACGGTGTCTGATAATTGTCAGGATTAACTCTTAGAAGAACATTGAAACACTGTCCCCATCAGCTTTTAGGAGTATATTTAAACACTCTCACCATCAGATCTTAGAAGTACATTAATACTAAGACTAATACTAAGATGCAAAGTGGACAATTTCGAGTAGAGGTCTTCGGTTGACAGATGGGTTGAAGGGAGCCTGGTCCATGTAGACGTCTCAGTGAGATAAGTACTGCTCTATATGTTTAAGTTCCGGCTCAAATCACACACATTTTCTGCCTGTAGGAAGGGCCATAAGCTTCTTTCTGTAATCTGTCCTCAGTAAATAAAAAAAGAAGTGAGAATATGAATTATGGTGTGGTACCATTAACTGCTTACTCCGCTTATGCGATTAGCAGTTAGGCTGTTTCTTTGTAAACGTCGTTGCTCACTGTTAATGTGTGCATGTGCTGTACACGGCAGAGGGGGGACTCTGGCTCACAGTGGGCCTGTTGTGCAACGCTACAGTGGAATTAGAAGCGGCATGGCTATTTCCCAAGGCCTGCCTTCATCTTAATTCTTGCAAAATTCTGTGCTAAACTCATTGCCACATCCTATACTCCGTCACGGCCCCAGCATTAGGGTCACGGTCACTCCCAGGTTCCTCTGTGTCAGAGTGCGGTACCGTGATGGAGATTACCCAGGTCACCGGCACCACGGTCCAGCTGAGATGGCGGACTTGCGCAGACGCACGTGCGTTTTGCATAGCCCCGCCCATCAATTATGTAATTGGATTATTGGCCTCCGGAGCAGCCCGGTGCCGAAGTGCCTCTGTAATTAAAGAATTAGAAAGACCTGGAAGCCGTACTGTACTGCGTCAGGCACAGAACGGCGTTTTCACCACCTGCTCCGGTCACTGAAGCCGAGATGATCGGCCGGGATTTGTGGGGTAACCGCCTGTACTGTGTGCGTGTGTGCTTGCTGTGTGGTGTCCCTCTCTGTGTGTTTGTGGGTGCCTCTGTGCCCCTGACTCTGTCTCCCCGCTTAGCTCGCTGCTCTCTGTCTGTCTCTCCGTCTGTCTGTCTCTCGCCCTTCCACGCCCACCCTCCCGCTCTCTCTCTCGCTCCTTTTCCCCTCCTCTCGTCCAGGAAAAGTGTGTGAAACGTAAAGCCTATTACATCTGACTGCATTCCTCAGCGTACACACACACACACACACACACACACACACACTCAGCTGAGTCATGCAGTCATGGCACACACACACACACACACACACACACACACACACGCATGTGGACACGCCTGATTGCACACACACTATTGTCCATCACTTTCTTCATTGAGTCCTCCAGTAACTATACCATAATCAAACGCTCTCAAATGAGAAAAATATTATTTCTCACCACAGGAGCTTAAAACACCATTTGATAATGTATTTCAGCACATTGTTTACACAAAAGCAGCTTTTTCCATCAGGGCTGTGTGTGTCTCGTCCACGGTGATAGTCCTCAGACACACAAAGTCTTGACCAGACTCGAACTGCCGGACTGCAGTGGTAGAGAGACACACGGCCACAGGCACGCTGCCGTTTGACACCGTTGGTGGCACTTACAGAAACACTGGCACCACCTCTCCCCTTCTCCCCTCTGTCTCTCGCTAACTATAGACACTGGGCTCGTGACTGGGGGAGGGAGGGGGTTAGGAAGGGTGCGGATGTGGAGGGGCTGGAGGGAGGGAGATATTCGGAGAAAAAGGGATACGGTTAGAGCAAGAAGGAGAAAAGGGGGCGGATTTGGGGCAAAGGGGAAAGAGGACCAGAGGGTAGGAGGGGCTGAACTGAATTAATTGGTGACTATGAGTTTAGAACAGTACTCAGAACAACTACTCCTACTAGTAGTATTATTACTACTAGTAGTATTATTACTACTAGTAGTAGTATTACCACTAATATTAGTTACCTATATTAATAAACATTTAGTATATACTCTTACCCATGGTTATTACCAGGTTATGATTTAGTACAGTTGTGAGCCCAAATATAAATATTGCATTTGAAACAAACAACTTTCAGGAGTCATTATGATTTTACAAAAAGTAATTATCTGTTGTAGTGTCTGTTTTTCAAGTTTACTTTCTCAGATTGTATTAATGAGCATTACCGTCTGATTTTGAATTTGTGCTGGAAAATTAGGATCAGCCCATGTGTTGATCTGAAAGGCTTGCGACCTCACTGTCAGATTGTGTCACCTGATCTCCTGAAAAGTGATACAGCGAGAGACCTATAGTACTTGTGCACGGCATCTGCTGGTGGGCAGGTGTCATAAGGTCGTGATTCCACAGAGCTGCGTCCCTCACTGTGTGACACTGCAAACCCTGATTTTCCTCTCTCTGGATCTCCAAGAAGCTGGGTAGAGTGCTCAGCTGCACCCTGCTGCAGGCCTTTAAACTGGGCACCCCCCCCCCCCCTTGGCCTTACTTCTGGTTCGTTTGAACCAGTGGTATTTGTACCCAGTGTTTCCGAAACGACATTCTGTCGCTAACGTTTCAGTGTCTGCCACAACAATGATGCTCCTACAGTGATTTTATCAATTGGTGGAAAACCAGTTTGTAGGTGGACCAATGCACGTGCAGTGTATGCTTTTTGTAAGTGACTCCACAGCTGTAACTGGGCTTTAATGGGCTCACTTGTGTGCTGGATGGGTGTGGGGAAACGTTAGCGCAGCACTGTGGGTGAGCTCACCTCCTTTGCCCCAGACTAGTGAATGATGCACCCAAGGGTTCAATCAGTGCTAGGGTTGCTAGGCTTACAAGGGGGGGGGGGGGGGGTGGATTTCCAGGAAATTTCTAAAGTTTCTGCGGCAATTTTCCAGAGGAATTTTGTCTCGGCAGCTTTGGGAGTTTATTTTTTTATTGTCATTAATATTTTAATCCTACACATGTGCGCACTCTGTGTTCTCAGTCTGCACGAGACCCGTCTTTGGAATTAACAGTAGGGGGTAATTCCCAATATTAAACAGTTCCCGAGTTGTTGGATCGTTCGTAATCACAAAGTTCTGTGACAAAATGTGGGCCGAGCTGTGACATCTGGGCTGAGCAGTTAGGTAACCTATAACAGCGATGGAGCATCAATGTACAGATCATGCTTTCATCACATGCACACCAGGAAAATGAAAGCTTTAAACCTCCTCTCTGTGACTGCTATTTAGGCTGCTGTCGTGGGTGAGGTGATTTGTTGATGGTACATTTGGTTTTAACATGTAAACTAATCGAAATATGTCATTGTGGTGCTGTTCGTACAAAGTGTGGTGAGTTGAGAAGTTGCAGTGTACTTTTTTTAACATGACTACAGTGTGCGCATTATAGGGAATGTCTTATCGGTGTACAGTTTGATAATTGTAATTGCCAGCCAACTCAAGTTTGCTAGAGAACTTAAAGTACTACACTTAACTGCAGTACGTTTTGTATTTGAATGCATTGCTTCAAAGACATATTTAGCCATTTGAGCATGTGCAGATAACATCATTCTGAGAAGTTTATAGACCTGTCATTTTACTGTACAGCTTGTGTATGATTTTTACCTCACATCGGAAAAAGAGTAGTAAATTCATTCAAAAAAATGTTAAAGCCGTGTTACAAAGAACAGTTTTACTTAATTAGAAGCCAAAGCTGTAAAGTTGCTGTAAAGTAAAGTCAAGGTGCTTGAAAAGTTGTTTTTGTCCTGAAGAGTATATTTCAGTTGATGGTAAAGAGAATAAAAGCCCCAGAAGGAAAGTTGTCAGTGTGTGAAAATAACTATTAATTCCCATAAATTCCTGAAAATCCCTGTTAATTCCTGTTAATTCAAATGGAAAATTTCCCGTTTTGTAAAATTCTGTGAATTTTGCAGCCTTACTCAGCACTCCTGCAGTCTTAACGCAAGCGTCATTCTACCTGCTAGCTATTAGACTGAGGGGTGTCCAAACTGGTTAAGGCGATAGGATTAGGATAAGAAAAGACTGCCTTGTGGCCTTACTTGGGACATGGACCGCCACATGCTAAAGGCCCTGAAAGTTGTCCTTGTTCTGTACGTAACATTTGGCCGAGCAGGGCAGCCACACTAAAAACTGGAGCCCAGGACCCTGGCTGTTGTGTTCGTCTGATCCAGTGTAGATTCCTGGGAAACTCAACACCACTTTGTGGTTTTGGGTTACAGGGCAGGGAGTACCAGCCAGTCTGTCCCCTCCCCCCTTTTCTCTGTCTCCCTCTCTGGTGTAACCTTACCCCTGCTACACTCCAGTTTAGCCTTGTCCTCCGGTTCTGGAAACTTTGGTCTCATGTGGTGCCATTCAACGCAGTACCTTTCCTCCGCTCAGGAAGCAGCCCTGTTTCATTGTGCAACATGACCGCGTGCCTCATTGCACTCCGCTGTAGTGAACGGTTTGCAACGCTGTGACAACAAAAGTTTGCTTCGCTTTCCTGCCGTACCTCCCTGGCTCTTCTCCAGAGGCTGTAGTGCGAGTGTGCGCAATCCCCAAGAAATGTGTTAGAGATGTAGGCTGTGTTTTCATAGCAGGCTCTCTCAAGGGAATGCTAATTTGCGTTCTTCACCACTCGTGAGAGACCTGACACAGTTTCCTTTTAGGTAATCTGATTTTTGGCTACCTGCTTCGTTGCGTTAAGCAGGAATGGGTGCCAGCCTTTTGGCTAACACTAGTCTCTCAGGCTAAATGCATGTCCTCAATTCAGTTTTGGCAGCTTCCCATATTGCAGTGATCATTTCCATTTCTCCAGCCCCTCAAGTAAATTTATTAATAATAGGAATTAGTTTTTGCTTATTGCTTATTATTTTGATATTGCCGTATAGTAAAACTAAGGGCTGGGTTGCAGCCAGAACAAGAAGGTTCTTTAGTTCATTGTGTCCGGTTTACCACAGCAACACAAGGACAGTGAACAAAAAGAGCACGCTATGCCTGCAAAGGTTTTGTCAGTGTGAAACTTTTGTTCTCTTTTTTTGTTCTAAACAGCACACAGCAGACAGCTGTTTTGAACAAAAGAGGGAACAAACTTTTTTTTTGTGTTTTATACATTTTTATGGTTACGCACAGAAAGCGTTAGAGCCCAGCGGTTCACAAACCTGCAGTACAGAGCAACATAGAACAATAGAACATCCCTTGTGATTTCCTTCCTGTGCTTGCTGTTGTTACCGTGATTACAATACGTGTCCCACAGTGAACTTATCGGGACATACTCTGGCAGGAGGCATCTATGAATTTTGACACAAACCCAGGCGTGCTCTGGGGCTCCCCCTAGAGGTGGTGCCGTCTTTACCTGCTCCGCGCCTGGGTCTGTGTTCTGGCGTGGCCGTCCTGCCGAGGTGCTGCGGAGGGGCGTGTGAAAGCACCCTCGTGCACTTCCCTGGTTCACTTCACAGGTTCACAAGCTCTCTTCCTCCACGCCTTTAAATGCTTCACCGGTTCACTTCTTTGCTGCACTTCGCCGGTCCCCTCTTTCACAGGTTCACAGCCTCTGATCATTGATCGCTCTCATAAAGCGGGATTTACGCGGCAGGTTTAGTGCCTCTGCCTCTGTGCTGTGCGGATACGCCGCGTTCCTCTGACGGTGCGCCCGGCGCACTAACCCCCTGCCCCTTTCCCTGTGTGCCAGCGATGGACACCAAGGCCGTGTTCACGGCCCTGTACGACGTGTGCGAGGAGAACGCGGCCTTCTTCTCCGGGGGCCGCAAGGGCCCGCAGGGCGACGCCGCCCGCCGCCTGGTGGAGGCCATGACGCTCATCCAGGACCACGCCCGCAGCCTGGAGCCCGTCGTCTCCGGCTTCACCGCCATCTACCACCACTTCGACTTCGACCCCCAGATCCCGGCCAACGGCTACCGCTCCCTCGTCAAGGTTCGCCTCCGCGCGCCTCCCGCGTGACCTCGCTGTGACCCTCACCATGACGATGCTGATGACACACTGTGTCCCGCTGTGTGATTGATTTGTTCCCCTTTGCTGTCCCTTTGAGAGTATTTCTGTAGGCCTTTGTGCACTGTGTTTTCATATAGCCATGCATATTGTAGCTTCTCCCTCTTTTTTAACCCCTCTCCTCCTCTTTTCACCCTTCTTCAGTCTTTGTAGTGTAGACTCTTGTGCATTGTCGTTGTCATTATCAGTTAGTAGTCTCTCTTATCCAGAGCAACTTACATTGGTCACAGTTTTGACGTGTTATCTATTTATACAGCTGGATATTTACCGTGGCAATTCTGAGTTTAAGTACCTTGCCCAAGGGTACAGCGGTTGGGTGATCAAACCAGAAACGTTACGGTTATAAGCCCTGTTCCTTACCGCTATTTTGCACTGCCGTGCATATAAGTCATTTATTGAGATGCAGTAACTGTGCTGAAAGCAGCAACCCCCCCCCCCCCATCTCCCAAACCACTCCAACAATTAATGGATGTCGGTGTAGCATAGTGGAAAGGAGCAAGACTCTTAACCAAAAGGTTACCAGCTCGATTCCCCACTGGGGCACTGCTGCTGTACCCTTGGGCAAAGTACTTAACCCACAATTAGCCTCAGTTAATATCAAGCTGTATAAATGGATAACATGTAAAAACTGTAACTTATTTAAGTCGCTCTGGACAAGTGCATCTGCTAAATGATACTAATGTAATGTAAGGTAACACAGCTTCCGTCCCTGTTGGCTTCTCAGGTGGTGCGCTGCTGCCTTCTCCACATCATCCACAAGGGGCGCTACATCGCCTCCAACCGCCGCAGCATCTTCTTCCGGGCGGCGCACAACGCGGGCGAGATGGAGGCGTACTGCAGCGCCCTGTGCCAGCTGCGCGCCCTGCTCTACCTGGCGCAGCGGCTGCTGCACGACAACAGCCACGGCAACCTGTTCTTCCAGGAGGAGAGCGGGCTGAGCCGCAGCTTCGTGCGCGAGTACGCCTCCATGCACAAGGGCTGCTTCTACGGCCGCTGCCTGGGCTTCCAGGTCAGTCCCCCACCCCCGAGCAGGCTGGCAGGCGGATCGGGCAAACAGGGCGAAACGGCAGACAGAGACGAAGTCGAGGAACAGGCGAGGTCAGCACAGGAAACGCCAAAACGGGATATACACGCGGGAACGAGACAGGCAAAAGACACTGCAACGAACTAGCAACAAGACAGAGACAAGCAGGGTAGATATAGGGCTGGGCTGGCAAGGAGATGGGATGCAGGTGGGCAGGCAGGCAGGTGGTGGCGATCAGGTAATCAGGTGGGCGGGGACAGGGCGGAGAGTGGGGCAGGGCTGGAACACATGAGAACAGTGAACAAAAGCACATGGACCACGTAGTCAGACAGGGAGAACACCAAACCAACAGCTAAGGGGCCGGAATACTGACAGTTAGACTGGATAACGTTAAATTCCTCAGCCAATACATGGGTGATGCTGTTGGCCAATGCGTAGGTGATGCTGGTAGTGGCCACATCTCCATCATGGACAGTTGTAGTGGTCCTCCTCCTAAAATGGCAGGAGAATGAGCTGGACCTTCAGCCCTTCAACCTTCTGTTCTGGCTTTGGCCTGGTTATCTGATTTGCTGGACGGGACGTCTCATTTTAAACCATTTTAGGATTGGATTTTATTCAGGGCCCTTCCTCCCAATGTGTATGTCTTGACTAAATCTACTGGCCAGTGGTATCAACTCTGAAACTGTGATCTTGAGTGCACAATGTTTGTTTCAGATTCCCTGTCGGATGAGTGTTGCAGAACTAGAATCCCTCGTCTTTTTCTCCCTCTCTCTCAGTTCACTCCAGCTATTCGCCCGTTCCTGCAGACCATTGCTATCGGCCTGGTCTCCTTTGGGGAGAACTACAGAAGGCACCAGTCAGGGATAGGTCAGTCTCCCGCTTGCTAATTGCACCTGATACAGTGATGTAATCTCAGCTTTCCTGCCTGAGCCACAGACAGCGTGGACTGGTCTGTGAGGTCTGACAGTGCCTGATGTGGAAATGTAGTCAGTCGTTCACAACCAGTGAACAAACACTCTGCATTACTGACTATATATGGGGGGCTCAACCAGCACACGGGCAGTCTAACCCTGTGTCTTGTGCTCCATGCTGCACCCCAGTGGAGGCAGAAGGTATTGCACCGTACGGTGAGTCTGCATTACCACCTCTAATACTCCTCCCCATACACTGAGGAGAAGTATCAGAGAAGTTTTGTCACTATACAACATTCTTTTGTCGTATGTCTTTTCCCTCTGTATTTCAGGATCCAGCTGTAGACTATTAAGACACCCTCCTGCCCCTGCTTAGTGTATATCCTGTATTGTAACCTTCTCTCTCCCCTTCTCTCCCTCCCCCCATGTTGCTGTCTCAGTGCAGTGTTGTAGTACTGTGAAGTGTCCAGTCTCTCACTCCCTGTCCCTCCCCCACTCCGTCTCTCTCCCCTATGCTCTCCCTCTCCCTCTCCCTCTCCCTCCCTCTCTGCACCTCCTTGTCTCTTTTCCTCTGTCCCTCCCTATTCTCTCTCTGTCTTTCTGTAACCAGGTGTGGCAGCCAGCTCCTTCTTCACGTCAGGGAAGTACGCCATTGACCCGGAGCTGAGGGGGGCGGAGTTCGAGCGGATCACGCAGAACTTGGACGTGCACTTCTGGAAGACTTTCTGGAACATCACGGAAACGGAGGTGTTATCGGTAAGGTGGGGGGGGGGGGGGGGGGGGGGTGACGGAGAGGGATGTTTTTGTGTATAACTGCACTGGCATCTCTACAGCACCTCTGGGCATCTTTTTGTATCTATTTTTTCATTATTAAATCGTCTGTAACCTCTTTCGCGTCACGTCAGATCACGTCAGATCAAATCAAGTGGAATGAGCTGTGCTGGCACAGCGAGGTAGAACAAGTATTGCAGAATCACCATGGGAAGGCAGATCATTCGGAAGGAGGAGGGTTTTCGTACTAAAAGCATTCAGTCCTCAGCCGTGCTGCTCTTGCTCTGTGTCTCTCCCCTCTCTCCCCACCCCTCTCAGAGCCTGGCCAGCATGACCTCCACCCCCGTGAAGGTGAACCGTGCCCTCTCCATCCCGCCCGTGCCCTTTGACCTCCCTCTGGTGTCGGATCCCAGGCGGTCCGTGACGGTGGCGCCCCCCGTGGCGCACTGTGGCCCGGGCCCCGTGCAGATGCGTCTGATCTCTCACGAGCTGCGGGAGGGGCAGGTACGTGCCAGTCGCCCGTCTCTCCTTACGCACGGCCTGCTCGGGGTCGTTAGAGTGGTGTCACACAAACACGTGCAGGGGTGTAAGCGACACCCCCATCCTGCAGCACGAGGTTTATATGTCAGGATAATATCACTGGCTGGCTTTGACTCAGAGGCTTACTGTTGCTTACTCATGACGGAGGGCTGAACTGAGTACAGGTGTGTTCTTCTGTAAGCGGGGAATCGCCTGAATGCGATGCTCTTTCTTTTCTTCTGTCTGTCTCACAGACAGCACAGTGACATAATTCAGCCATTTTCTTCTCAATAAGTACATTTCACCTTAATATTGACGGGGCCACAACGTAGCAGAGTGGTAAGGAGCCGGGCACGTAATCGAAAGGGTACTGGTTCGATTCCCAGCAGAGGTGCTGCTGCTGTACCCTTGGGCAAGGGACTAAAACCAGAATTACTTCAGTAAATATCCAGCTGTATGAATGACATGTAAAAATTGTAACGTATGTAAGTCACTCTGGATAAGAGCGACTGCTAAATGACAGTAATGTAATAATGAATAAATCTGCCCTCTCAGTCCATTCTTTAGACAAGGGAAAGCCACCTCCTGCATGGTGGATTGGCCGCTTGCACATGTGAGATCTAGGAATGCCTGAAGCCCTGAACGTAGTTGGTGTGTGTTGGTATCACTTGTTCCTCAGCCCTGTAGCGGAACAATGCCTCTAATCTGTACGGGTCTCTCCCTCCACAGGACAGCGAGGAGCTGCTGGCGGTGTCCCGTTCGGAGGGCCCGCCCCTCTCGCTCTCCCTGGGGCTGAAGACCAAACGCGGGCCCTGCTCCCCCTGGCTGCTGGTGCACTACCACGGAGGAGGCTTCGTCGCACAGACCTCCAAATCACACGAGGTGATTGGCCCACGCGTAGCCGTGGCGACGTCCCTCAGCCCGGGGCTGCTAGGGAGCATCCAAAAACTGTAGCATGACTGCATTCTGCCACTTGCTCACTCACTGTGCTTTGTGGCTCAGGCACACACACACACACACGCATGCACAGGCATTACATTTCATTATTACGTTATTGTCATTTAGCAGATGCTCTTATCCATTGAGACTTACAATTTTATCCGTTGACAGCTGGATATTTACTGTGACAGTTCTGGGTTAACTACCTTGCCCAAGAGTACAACAGCAGTGCCCCAGCGGGGAATCGAACCAGCAACCTTTCGGTTACAAGCCCTACTCCTTACCGCTGCGCCACACTGCTGCCCAATGCAGGAAAGAGACTGCGCAAACCTTCAGATGGTCCTGTACACTGTGTAATCGCGGCCGGCACCCATCGAAAGGATCCTTCCGCAGATCATATGCTCGTTGGGGTAATGAAATATTCAGCACGGCACAGCTGGGTGCAGCCGGTAATTATTCGGCTGTAGTGCTCGCGGAGGGCTCATTTGTTTGCTCGAGCGCCCGCCGCTCACGACGTCCGCCACCCAACAAAAGCTGTGACTGACAGCCTTGGTAATCGGCGGCGATGCACATCGACGCGCGTCCCGTCCCGGGGAAACGGTCGGGGACGAGTGCAGCCGGAGCCGTTTGCCACGCAGCGCAGCGCTGCGAGTGAGCACTGCGGGCTGGGGGGACCGCACAGAATCCTGGGAAATCGGCTCCACGCGCAGTATTTCCAGCAGCTGCATGTACGGGACAGCAGTGTGGTGTAGTTGTAAGGAGAAGGTTCGTAACCAAAAGGTTGCTGGTTCAACTACATGCTGGGTTGCCGCTGTTGCACCCTTGGGCAAGGTACTTAACCCACAGATGCCTCAATAAATATACAGCTGTATAAATGGATAAAATTGTAACCTACTGTGTGTAAGTCACTGGATAACAGCGTCTGCTAAATGCCAGTAATGTACAGTACCAGTTTGGACACAACTTTTATTCTTTATTGTTAACTGTTTTCCACATTTTGGTGTAATGGTAAAGACATCAAAAGTATGAAATAACACAAATGGAATTATGAAGTGACCAGAAAGTGTTAAACAAATCAAGACCCTTATATTTTAGATTCTTCAAAGTAGCCAAAAAATATTTTTGAGAAAAAAAAGAAAATTGGAAAGAAATTCATGCATTAACCATTTGTATTTGTCTAAGAAACAAATATCAAGCATTTAAGCATAAGTCTTCAGATCAAAATGTCCCTGAATGCATGTTTCCTAATATCTTAATTGAGTGTGTGCAAACTTTTGACTGGTGCTGTATGTAAGCTAATGTACTGTGTCAGCAAGGGGTCATGTAGCAAGCTGGATGGATGGGGCAGAAGGATAAAAGGCTCTTTAGTACACTGGCAATTCTTTTATTGCTCACTCCTATTCAGCGCCTCATCGCCCACAGGCTTTCTGCGGAATCATTTTTGTTTACTTTACTGGTGAGTGGAGCACATGGCTGAATGGAATTTATGGGGTGGAAGGGTAGCGCTTACAGAAGAGCAGTCTGTGTGGAATGTGAGGTGTCCTGTCATTGTCTGTTGTGAAAACCACCCCTCGCCTCTCTGTCTCGCCCCTCCCAGCCTTACCTGAAGAGCTGGTCTCAGGATCTGGGCGTGCCCATCCTGTCGGTGGACTACTCCCTGGCCCCCGAGGCCCCGTTCCCCCGGGCCTTGGAGGAGTGCTTCTACGCCTACTGCTGGGCCTTGAAGAATTACCGCCTGCTGGGTCAGTGCCTTTCTCACAGATTTACCGAGCTCACTGATCCTGGATCAGCTGTGGACCCCCCCACCCCCAGCGCATTGCAGTGATGGGCTGCCTCTCTGTCTCTGACCCCAGGCTGGACGGGTGAGCGCGTGTGCCTGGCCGGGGACAGTGCCGGGGGGAATCTCTGCGTCACCGTGTCCATGCGGGCGGCCTCGCAGGGCGTGCGCATGCCCGACGGCATCATGGCGGCCTACCCCGCCACCCTGCTGACAGCCTACGCCTCGCCCTCACGCCTCCTCACGCTCATGGACCCCCTGTTGCCGCTCAGCGTGTTGTCCAAGTGCCTCAGCGCCTACGCAGGTGAGGGAACCCGGACGCGCCCACCTGGCAACTGAACGCCTCTTACTAGTATTTTAAAGTACTTTTAAGAGCTGATGGTGACAGTGTAACGTAGTGGTTAAGGAGCAGGACTTGTAACTGAAAGGTTGCCAGTTCAGTTCCTCACTGGGGCCCTGCTGCTGTACCCTTGAGCAAGGTACTTAACCCTCAGTTGCCTCGCTAAATATCCAGCTTTATAAATGGATAACATTGTCACAAAAAAAAAAAACTAACTGATGGAAGTCGCTGTGGAGTGTCTGCTAAGTGTCCTAAAAGCTGATGGGGACAGTGTTTCAGTGTTCTTCTAAGATCTGATGCTGATAATTATCAGACACTGTAGCAGTCTAAAATTAGCTAAAGAACACTCTAAATGTCACTGATATTTTTGGTGAAAAACGCAACTATCTTCAGACGCAGTGTGCTTGCCCTTATATTAACTGCCAATCTGAAAACACAGCCGCCCCTACCCCCAGAGGCGCTAGAAGAGTCCGCTACGGTAGACCAGGACATACAGAGGCTGCTTTTGAGGGGAGACGTTTGAGTTTTCTATGAGCAGCTTTGTCACCCACTCCACCCTCCGCAGAACTAATTACCCCCCTTCAAGGCTCCTCACAGCGAAGCACATGGGGAATCGGTGCAGGCAGCATGCAGCCAACTCCAATCCTTAGCAGCTTCTCAGAACGACAGCATCTTTAAGCATGCTGACCAATCACACCTCTCACACGCCACAGCCATTAAGCCATCTTGTAAGGGCTGCTCAGAGCATCTCCCCGCCCTCGTAACCTCCCCTCTCCTCCCTCCAGGGACAGAGCCTCAAGTGGAGAAGCAGATGGAGAAGGTGAGCACGCTCAGCATGGTGAAGAGAGACACGGCTCTGCTGCTCAGGGACTTCAAACAGGGGGCGTCCAACTGGATCCACTCCCTCCTGGACTCTAACCGGGCTACTCCTGGTACCGTCTACCGCGCTCGTGTCCGTCTCTGTGTGTGTGTGTGTGTGTGTGTGTGTGTGTGTGTGTGTGTGTGTGTGTGTGAGTGACCGACAACACTAACTGATAACGGTGTATATACCTTTCTGTATACACGGTTTGGATGGGACTTGTGTGTGCGTGTTTGTGCAAGTATGTACATTTATAAAAGAGGCCAACACAGGTATAAAATCTGAAACCGGGCTGTTTTCCACATGCTCACATGCCTCTTATGTGATGTGGGTAACCGATGCAGTCATTTTTAAAGTAGATGAAGCGAGGAAAGTCTCATTTCTAAAAGGCTTGCCTGTCTGTCTTTCAGTGGCTACAGGTGTTTCATTAAGTCTTCAGTGTGTGTGGCTTTTCCCATATTAAGGATTTTGCCACAGGACGCTGAATTGAGTTATTTCAGCAGGTGCCCTGGTTGCAAAGTACCTGTGCTGACCTCTGTACTCTATGGTGCTGTGAGCATGGACTAATGTGTGCAGATCTGTAATAATACAGTATGTGTCCTCCACTATCCCATCCTCCTCTGCTCCTCTCTCAGCCTCTGTTGTTTCTGCAGTCTTTCGGTGCCTCTGGGCGCGTCTCAGGCGCCCTTTGACCTTTTTGATGACTATCTTCCACCTCCCCAGCCCCATCTCTTCCTCTGGTAGGAGGGTCTCTGTTCCTCAGTGTTGCCTAGCAGCTGCCATTAAGTTAACCCACCCCCTCCCCCCACCCCCCTCCCTCTTCTACTTGGGCATCGGGCTGTCTGTCAAAATGTCTCAGAGCAATAACAGTCACAGAAAACAAAATGGGAAGCATGATGGAAATGAACAGTGACTGTAATTAGTGAAGTGCACTTCAGCAATATGCGCTGTTGGAATTTTCCAAGCTCAGCGGAACCCTGTACGTTTAGCCACGAACCTGCGCTTAAACATTCTAGAACCTTCTGTCCTGAATTTGGCTGCAGCAACTGGGCAATTCTGTTATATTTGAAACAGCAGCTATGACGCACCATCCTCCAGGAGCTTTTGCTGTCATTGTTTATCTGTCCGACGGTGACGTCACAGCCACCTCATGCATGCGGCATTTGCAGGGCTGACAGGACTCCCTCGCCTCCCTCGAATTCTTAATTTTTCTCCCCTTTCATGGTGAAATCGGCTTAAAGCTCATTCGTGGCTTTTCTGCCAGGAATAGCTTCCGTCGAAGGGACTTTTTCCTTGAGATAGTTATGTTTACCACAGCACAAGGTTGAAAGATCATGCTTGCATAAACGTTAGGAGCACAAAGTTAAAGAACACGTCTGATAAATACAGTATACATTTTAAGAAAAAAAAAAAAAAAAGCGGTGGCTGTCATTGTGATCATACCCAAAGCAGTCAAATGTTAAAGTGATTAGACCGTACTCTATTTCCTGACAGTGTTGAGAGTACTGAGGGGTTTATACTTCAGATTTAATCCTGACTGCTTTTCCCCCATTAGATGCACTCGGGCATGCGGTATCTAAATGCACTGAGCTATAACAAGCACCACAGAACAGGGGCTGTCTGGGCTCAACGCTGCAGCACGGCTCTTACTCAGGGACTGTGAGTGAACTGTATTGAAAACGGGCCGTAGCTTTGGCTCTGGGTATTCGGCGCATTGAGCTGCTATTGCCATGACACCACGATTTCCAACATTCCCCCTGACATCACGCCAGCATGGTGGGCTGCACCCTGTCCGTCATCCAATCGTTTGCCTCCCTTTCGTCTGAACAGATTTCAACCAATGGCTGAATGGCAAATGTCCCTATTCTTCTTTTTCTTCCACTGTTATTACTAAGTTCTGTTTGCATGTGCCTTAGTACTCTCTGTGTTGCTGGATAGGCGTCCGCACTTGCTGTCTTACGGTATGCACTTACGGTTGTGTGTGCATATTGCCATGTGTTTGAATGTTGGCATTTGTTGAGGGATCTGGTAGTTGCACTGTGTCTCTGGCTGTTGGGCCAAGTGTGTGCACCTGCTTTCATGTCTGTGCCCGTGGGTGCATGTGACAGTGTTTGGCCTGTCCAAGCTGTCTTTGCACTGTGAATGTGCTTCTCAGTTCACAGCAGCCTTCCTCCATTCCTCCCAGCCTGTCTTTCAGTCTTTTCTCTCACAGAACAGTGCATTGTGTGTGTGTGTGTGTGTGTGTTTAACACTCTGCCCCCCTTCCCCCCTCCTCTGTCTGTCCTGCAGACGCAGTGCGGAAAAGCGTTTCGGAGGCCACCCTCAGCTCTCCGCACTCCGACCCCCCCGTGCCACCGGACCAATCGCAGTTCTCCCTGCGCAGGGACTCCCTGAAGAGCCAGACGTGCCAGGACCTGGGCTCGCACCGCAGCGCCTCCCCCACCTCCCCGCTGCCCTCGGAACGCATGGTACCAGCCACGCCCACGCCCTCCGGCCACACCCACCCCCACTCCCCGGGCCACACCCACCCCCCACTCCCCGGGCCACACCCACCCCCACTCCCCGGGCCACACCCACCCCCCACTCCCCGGGCCACACCCACCCCCACTCCCCTGCAACCTGTCTGCGCATTTACTCACTGAGCACGGTGTAGGATTCAGACCTCTCATGGCATGTTATGTGATGCATATAGGCCTCATGGCAGTACTGTGCTTGCCCTTTCCACAGTCTGTTCCAGCTGACTGGAAATCCAGCTGTGTGTTTGTGAGGGTCACATGACCCTCAGTGGATAACCGAATTGCTGAAAGATGTGCTTCTTGATTCAGTCTGGATTCTGCTTGGCCCCAGTGTGCTTGTGTCGCGGTTACACACGTTTTGGGTGTACCTTCGTCTGGCCAGAGTCTGGTGTGTCTTCTTCTTCAGATAAGGCCAGGTTACCACTGTCCTGCTTCACCTGTGTATGTGTGTGCCATTCACACATGAACCCTCAGGTTATTACTGCGCAAGCACTGCTGACCCTGGAACTGTTTAGAGGTGACCTTGGGTTTTCTCCTCCACCTTCTGATCAAGGGTTCTGTGGGTAAATGAGTGAGGTTGTACTCTAATGACACGCGGTCACTCTCTGAAGGCACGCGGTCACTCCCTGAAGGTACGCGTTCACTCTCTGAAGGCACGCGGTCACTCTCTGAAGGCACGCGGTCACTCTCTGAAGGCACGCGGTCACTCCTTGAAGTCACGCGGTCACTCCCTGAAGGCACGCTGTCACTCTCTGATGGCTCACGGTCACTCTCTGAAGGCTCACGGTCACTCTCTGAAGGCACGCAGTCACTGTCTGATGGCTCATGGTCACTCTCTGAAGGCACGTGGTCACTCTCTGAAGGCTCACGGTCACTCTCTGAAGGCTCACGGTCACTCTCTGATGGCTCACGGTCACTCTCTGAAGGCTCACGGTCACTCTCTGAAGGCACGCGGTCCCTCTCTGAAGGCACGCGGTCACTCTGTTTGCACACAGTCCCTCTCTGGTGTGTGTGGGGGGGAGAAGCACCAGTGCTGTCATTATTCCTCTCAAGGACCACAGCAGGATAGACGCTTATTAGCTGTGCATCCAGCGCACAGCGCAGGAAGGAAGAGTTGGGTTTATTTTCTAATGTGAATTATTGATGGCGTGTGAAGGTGAGCAGAAAGCAGAACAAGCATTGTTTCAGAAACGCACACAAATTATTGTGATGGCTCTGTAGCCTTGGCTGCCACCGCCGCGTGGTGTGGCTTTGGGAGGTCCGGATGCCAGGCACTGAGCAGCTCTCCAGTATATCTTAGTACCTTAAATGCTGCCTGCAAGTCTTAGCAAGCTCATTGTGTTGTTGTGAAATGACAGATGGGGATGTTCTTGTTTACACACACTTTCCATAAATAAACAGCACAGCACAGAGAAGCATTTGTCTTTTGGTCTTACTGCGTTACTGCGAGAACCATTAATGAGAGCAGGGTAGAGAAAATGCATTCAAAAACTGCTGTTCTTTATGCCTGGCCAACAAAGGCACTTGTGTTTTCCTCTCTTTTGCTTAGAAGCCTCTTGATCCTCAAGTTAAAGGTGTATTTTCCTCTTACGTCTGCCTTCCCAGTTCTTCCTCATCAAATACCCATGTCTGTTTGTTATGAATTCTTGCAACTTTGGTTACACAAGAGATAACCACATACCGCAGTCCACCCACCACAGCCTGCCACATTTTCCAGCATCTCCACTCTGACAGGCCATTGTGATTCACTCTCATCTTGCCAATATTAAATTGTTACATTATTGGTATTTAGCAGACACTCTTATCCAGAGCAACTTACATAGGCAACAGTTTCTCCATGTTATCCATTTATACAGATGGATGTTTACTGATTGATGTTTACAATTGTTATAATTGTTGGGTTAGGTAACATGTCCAAGGGTACAGCGGCAGAGTCCCGGCGGGGAATCAAACCAACACACTTTTTGTTACGAGCCCTGCTCCTTCCCACTGTGCTGCATGCTGCCCCTATTTCGGAGTCATGTTCACCCGCAAAACAGTCATAATTCATAAGCTCTGCATGTAAGGGTAACTGTGGGGTAGCTGCCCGTCTTGGCTGGCCCCCATTCCTTTGCGGCCCCGCCCACTTTCACCTGAACGAGGCCAGAGAAAGCAAGGTGGGGTAGTGCATGCCGTAACTGGCAGTTTGTAACATGGAGTCTCAGGGGATAAAGACACTGCCCTGAAAGCCATAGGACAGTGAGGCCTGCTATTTAGGAGGCCTAATATTAAATGTGCATTGTACCATTACCAGCTGTATACAGTGATGTACAGTAATCGCTTATTACTCAAAGGAGATCCGGTCTAAAATTGCTTGGAATCTGTAAATGGATGAATCGCATTATTGCACTAATGAATGGCTCTGATTGCGCCGCCCTAAAATGATGATGCATTAGTGCTTTAAATGAATCTGGGAATAAAGCTAAGTATGGATGCAGCTTGTGCAAGAGTGTGGCATTGGCTGCACAGAGCAGTACAGCGTGAGAGTTATTTTTACACTGCGCTGGGGTAGGACTGCAGCTGGTAAAAGGGAATAAATGGAACATTGGTAATGCTTTGGTGCTGCAGAGTGTGAATACTCAAAGCCACCAATAACAGGATTACTGTACCCCAGCAACCCCCCCCCAATCTCCCTCTCACTCTTTCTCTCTCCATCCCTCTTTCTTTCTCTCTCCCCTCCCAGCCCGAGGACGTCAGCTTCTTCCTCTCCACGGACGAGCAGGACGAGCACTCCACCTCCAGCGCCGGCCCCGTGGAGGGCGAGGGCTCGGAGGTGCCGTACGAGCGCGAGTTCCCCGAGGGCTTCGAGCCCGTGCGGTCCGAGCACCTGGCCGAGATGAGGGTGCAGAGCTCCCCCATCGTTCGCAACCCCTACATGTCCCCGCTGCTGGCCCCCGACAGCATGCTGAAAGGGCTGCCTCCCATACACATAGTGGTGAGATGGAGGGAAGGGAAGGGCACGCATCTTTGCACTTTTCATTATCTTTTTTCATCGCGTTACGTAATTGCCATTTAGCAGACACCCTTATCCAGAGCGACGTAGATACGTTACAGGTTTATCACTTTATGCAGCTGGATGTTTACTGAGGCAATTCTGGGTTAAGTACAGTCCCAGCCTCAGCAGGGACTCGAACCGGCAACCTTTCGGTCACCAGCCCTGCTCCTTACCGCTGTGCTGCACTGCTGCCCCGGTGTAATATAGTGGCACTTTTCCTCCCCGGTCACTGTTCTTCATTCCGTCAACTCTCTCTTTCTCTCTGCATCTGTATCTTTCTTCCTCAGGCCTGTGCTTTGGACCCGATGTTAGATGATTCTGTGATGTTTGCCAAGAGACTGAGGAACATTGACCAACCGGTGACCCTGTGTGTGGTGGAGGACCTTCCCCACGGCTTCCTCAGCCTCTCCCAGCTCTCCAGGGAGACCCGAGAGGCTGCCAACGTCTGCGTGGAGCGAATCAGGAAAGTCTTCACCGAGCAGGACCCACCGCCAGCCACTCGCAAGCACCGGAAGCTGGAGAGGACCAATCAGGGTATCGCTGCTGCCGTGGGAGGAGCTGCAAGGCTGGCAGAAGGGACCAATCAGGCAGAGGAGTCATTCCCAGTGGGAGGGAGAATTGCAGGAGGGGAGGAGCTGGCTGAGGGAGCTGGACAGAATAACTCTGAAAGGAAAGAGACAGGGGTTTAATGGGCAGAGGCAGAGAGGGGCACGAGTTGTGCACTAGGAGAGAAAGGAAGTAAGGGAGGGAGGAAAGTGGAAGAGTGACGGGGGTTGAATGAACGGATCAAAAGACAGAACAAGAGAGAAGCTGGACGTGAAACCCGGGGTTTTTGGGAAGAGCGCATTGGGGACCCTGTTGAGAGACTGGCTTCTTCCTCCATCTCACCTCCCGCTGTGGCGGGGTCCACTCAACACTCCACTCATCATCGTCAGCTTTAAGCTCTACTGGTTGCTGTTGCACTGTGTACAAAGACGATAGGAAACTGGGTTCGTCGGAAACCTTACGCATACAGACTTTGCACGTGCAACATGCTGTGCACACATACAGAAGCAGTGTTTACAATCGCTGAACTGAAGTGCACACGAACAGCACACTTACAGGTACCTACTCTCAGACGATGATCATCAGCATTAACACATGCACTCAAGCACAATTTACACCCACGCACATACACACCCACACACATAATGTGTGCAAATATTGCCTTTGCCTTTGGCCTGTGTTGGGCTTGGAGTAAGACAGTTACAGAGAGAGGCAGTTTGGAGTCAATGCAGGCATACTGGGCGTGCGCTCTGAACTGCCTCTTCAGCTGAAGAGTGCAATTACAATAACTAGTTAGATAGTTAGATGTAGATAATGACTTGGAGCATTCAGCATTTGAGTATGTGTTTGTGTGTGTGTGTGTGTGTGTGTGTGTGTGTGTGTGTGTGTGTATGTATATATATATATATATATATATATATATAATATATGTATGTATATATAAAAATATACACATACACCTACTTATACATTATGCCTACAGCCTTATTGACTTAATCCCTATAGCTTTAGATTTTAGAGGTATGTTACCTTGTTTTGGCACTGATTGCAGTCCCATTGGTACTAACTATACTGATATCTATAAACATGTTTTTGAAGACTTAAAAAGTAGACTAATGAGATAAACTAATAACCAGAGTTGCAATACTGTTGCAAGGAATGTTAAAATCATGATCTTCTAATTACTGATTTTCGCTACAGCCCAGTATAATGATATAATACTTGTTGTGATTTTCTTTTTCAATTTCATGCTTTTAGGTTTTAGTTACAGAATAGTGCAGTAGATAGGAGTAATTATTTAATGTCATGGGTTACCTCTGTAATTAGTATGATTAGTTTGCTGCAAATTTAGCATTATTGAATGTGCTCATGATATTAATTCCCCCCAACTGTGCACAGCAAATATGTTACAGTGGTAGCAACCACTCGTCCCACTAATTGCTAGTATATCTAGTTTCAGTGGGGGTAGCTCCAATGCATTGTTTGCTAGTGTATTCAGTTGGGTTCGTTTAAATTGTATAGTGGGTAACATGCACTGCCAAACTTTCCACTGTTGGATTTGTACTAAATTGTCATGGATCATTGTAATTAACTGGAATTAGAGCAGTTTTTTTTTTTGCTTTATGAGTAAGCACACATTTGATGTCTGGTTCACAAAGAGCAACAGTGCTTAGGGGTTTTTTTTTTTTTTTTGATTCACAGTAAACATTCAAGCCTTGATCACCAAGGCTGGTGGGGGTAGTAACTGCAAAAGGCAGACAAAAAAAAAATCTTGCAGCAAGAGAAATTTGTGTTTGAATTTTGAGATACTTGAAATCAGTAGAACAAAGAAAAAAAGCTGTCCCAGTTTTGACACAGTAACCTGGATATCCAGTGAGATTTTTCTGCAGGCATCTTGTCCGTTTCTGCACTTGAGGCTTTGATCTCCAGCCTTGGTCCAGCAGGTGTTAAACTCTCTCCCCCCCACAGGCACGTTCAGTGAGCTCGTATCTCGGCTCCCTGGAGCCTTTTGAAACTGACCCACTTCTTCAGGCCTCTTCAGTTTCTCTGAACTCATTGAGAGATTATTTTGAGCCAAATCCCAGAACACTGAACAACCTTCACAGGGCAAGCGATTCACACCGTGTGCAATATTAAGCTGTAGTTTATTGCCTCCTGTCACACAGTGCTCCAGCTTGCTGTGCTGTGCCATGCCATATAATAGTATTACAATGCCCTGTGCTGTACCCTAATTTATAGTACAGCGCTCCCATGCCATTGTGTGACATTCTGTTGCATCGCTTTGAACATGAGAAGCTCAATTATGGATGATTACAGTGGAGTCTCGGAGGTCTGTGGAACCTCTGTGAGTCTCCATGTTCCATTTCCCAGCATGCATTGTGAGAAGGCACTGCACTGCCTCAGTCATGCAGTTAGAATATTGTGGCGATAAACCTAAATGGCCGAGATGTAGTGCAAATTCATCTGGATTGAGGGTTTTAGGGGGTCGGAGTGATGCTGTCGGACTGAACCGAAGTCTAAAACGTACCCTGTTCTGTCCACCTCATGTACTGTAATGTAGTGTGGCTTTGTATGGGTGTAGGAGGTGATGTCACACTTCTTCCTTGTCTTCATGTTTAGTTGTGCTGAGTTTTGTCAACATGTTTCTCCGAATGTGTTCATTAGTATTCGATGCTGGATGTGATATCTGCACTTTACTGACATCAGTTTAACTTAGAGGTGTGTCTGTGTCTGCTACAGTTGTTGTCTGTTGGGTTAGACCGTGCCTGCATGAATGTCCGTCTAGTGTCCATGTGTGTCTGCCTGTGTATAGTAGAGTCTGTGTATGGCAGTGTGCATGCTGTGTAATGTATATTGAGCTTGAGTTTGTATGCTTTGATCTATGTATGTTAGGGTTGGTGTGTGTGTGTGTGTGTTTTAGATGAGGGCAACAGACAAGGGTTTAAACAGTTTGGGGGTACTAACATGTTTGACTGCAATAGGCTTCCTTCTTCATTTAGACTTGGCCCTGAGGAGCAGAGCTCCACAAACTACGCCACCCTGCCTCTGTGTCTCAGTGATGCTATACATACCTCGCCTCACTGCATTGAAAAATGGTCACTTTAAGGCCACGTGGATTAAGAGCGCCCCCTGGTGTGACGTGCACTGCACTCATTTCCCACGGTCTTTGTTCTGTATGGGGGGCCAAATACCAAAATTCCGCCATGCTCTTACCGTGGTTTCCACCAGCCAGGTGCAATTTCTAATTTTCACGCTACTATACTATATTTTACATATATATATATATATATATATATATATATATATATATATAAAATATAGTTTAAGATTTAAGTTCAGGAGGGGGAAGGGTGGCAGTGGCTAATTCATTGTAACATGTTCATTACCTTATCGAAGTATCTATTTTATAGACTACATATTGTTTGGTTTAAACAAAAAGGCACATGTATTCGCTCTGTGTAGTACGTTTGAGTTCTAATGCTGCGGGTTATTTTATAATTTACCATAGAGCTATGATGGAAAAGTTCAGTGTGCTGTACCATATAGACAAGATGGTAGTAGTTCCTGTAGAGGATTTAAACTTAATTTAGGCATAATAAATTCAAGACTTGCAGACAGAAATGAGAGTACAGTGCTGAAAACCAAACGTCTTGACCGTGAAAACTTAGCCGTAATGGACAGTGTTTACAGTGAAGGGACGAAGGTGGACTTCCCAATTCCTTGTAATTCACAAAGACATGTAGCTAGACGGATAGACAGGTGTCTGATGAGTTTCAGAAAGCCAATGATCCAGATACGGTATCTTCACAAGATACCGTATCTTGCCGTTAATTTGATACAAACACATTAGAATGACAAACGTTTTGTTAGAATAGATGTTGGGCTCGCAGGTTTCTGACCAGGGTAGGTTGCAGGTTGTGTGTGTTTTTATCCATCAGGTAAGACTCCCTGGCACAAGAAACCTTCCTGAACATCCTCAACCACCACAAGCCATCCAGAGAGACGGGAAACTGTTTTACATTTTTTTTTACTTATTTTAAAACACCGCAAGTGCAAACCTGTATAAAACGAATGTATAAAAATGATAACACTCCTGTAAAAAGTTTTTACTTTCCTTTTGTCTGTTCTTCATTCTGTTGTATTTCATTTGATCGTTGCTTTTACTATGCAGAATTTAAAAGCTATATGTCATATATACAACACATAATTTCTTAAACATAGCAGTTTTATTGCTGTATTTTCCGTTTTTCTTGTTCGTTTTTACTGGAATAAATGTTATTCTATCAACACCCTGCCTCATCTGAGTTTTTTTTTGTTTGCATTTTTTGTAGCCGTAACATTGCCTTTGAGCTGTTCTTTTCCAGCATCGTTTTAAAAAAGAATAATGTAGGCCTTAGTGTCCAAACCCACATTGCAATTAATGATACTGTGCGTATAAATATGAATGCAATGCTGTCATTGACAATGTTTTGTCGTTGTTATAGTAACTAGCTATAGATCGTAGTCCTTGCAGAGGCATCATTAATAGTGATAGTATCAACACTATTCTGTTTTTTATAATTACATACTCACGATCTAGTTATTTGTTAATTACAAATGGCAAGTATAAATATTACTTTGTAAGTAGTTATTTCGACATTGCTGTTGATTTCCATGCTGAATATGGAATGCGACAAAGGTATTAGTTTTTTATTTGTAGACGGTATAAGCGTCTACATGTGTCGCAATCTTGAATCGAGAACGCGCATTCCGCTCTTCTCTTGGCGATTTAGAAAAAAAGAGGTATCGGGGCGCGTATCCTTGTATAAGCGCGCTCACATCCAAACTATTGGGGACACATATGCATCGCTGGAGAACGGAGGAAGCGCGCGGCCAGTCTCTTTCCCCTCTTCGCATCCTCGTTTTTCGGAGCTGTCCTTTCCTCCGAAGTCGTGGAGAACGGAGGATAGTAAGGTCTAAAGAAAAGCGAGACAGAGGGAAAAGATGGAGGTGTGGTTGGCCATAGTGACGAGTGTTCTCTGTGTAGGCTCTGTTGTGGGAAAGTACGTCAAAGGGATCGTCAATACGAAAGAGGTGATGTGTATATTCATATATTCGTTAATCATTTGTTATTGCTTATGATGCCTTTCTGTCCGTGGCACGGTTTGCAGTTGTGCGGGTTTCTTAACGTTCCAGAGTCCATGCTTTATCCTGCATTATCGTTTGCGTTTTTTTGGTATGCATTTGTGTAGATTCCTGTATTTGCGCGTACCTGGTGTACATCGCTGGAAAGTGCGTGCATGCATCCGTGTTTATTTCTGTTCGCATCATTCTTGTGTCTTTGTGCTTTCGCCCGTGGGCTGCCGTTTTGCAGCTTAGGGCTCAGTGTGAATTCAGCAGCACTATTTGACACAGCTTTTTTGTCCGAATAATTAGAACGAGAGAATATGCCAGTTAGGGCACCGTTTTTGGCTTCGTCAACAGTTACAGGTGTGCGTCAGTCATTCCGCTGTGTAGGTCATGTAAGCGAGCCATAAGCATGTTTGTTGTGATTTGTTCATTAGTGTTCATTCCAATGCACGCGCTAGTAACCCGCGGGACTGCTCACACGGGAACATTTTGTTTCGCGAAGCGCCGTCATGTATGTCCGTGTGTTTATTGCAGAGTGCGTTGTATGTTTCTCTGTGGAAATGCACGTGCGGTTTACATGTGAGTTTGTCGTCCAGTGTGTAAATGAGATGTTTCAAGTACGAATCACTTGCCACGGAGTGATGTTAAGTGTCCTACGTTTCCAACAAAAATGTTTAAAATGCAAACCAGAGGGTGTATCTTAACATTAAAGTATAACGATTGTATGTCCTTTTTGCAAGTGGGCCCTAGGATTCACTCCATAAATAAACTGGTGCTGTAAGCTCCTTAGTGGTGTGTCAAAAATCATATGAGTCCTTGTGATTAAAACAATTTCAGCAGAGCACAAAAATAGTTTGTTGCTGGCAAATTTGTCAAAACAGCATTTTGAGGTGTGAGTGTAGTTGTGTGCATGCATTTGTGTTTTCGTGTGCCCCTGGAATGGATGATATTTTTTTCCCCAGCAAAAGTGTGTTACGGTTGCAGGTGTACTGTTTGAATTCCCACACCGAGCAGGACCCCGAGTCCTCCATCATTCATTAGAAAAGGAACAAAGCACCCACAGTACACCGAAACAGTACCCTTCCCATCCTGATTCCTGTAGGGACTTACCCCTGGTGATTAAACATACATTAGGCTCCACCTTTACAACGCCAGCAAGGTCATTTAGCCAAATACCGTTTTGCCTATGCAGTTGCCCATCGGATCTGTTAATTGGACAGTGATTGGGTCGGGAACAGGTGGACCGCAGCGTGCAAACAGATTGGGATTGGGTCTGAGATCACTTAATGGGGGGGCATGCGGTCCGTGTGGAGGTGTATTTATGTGTTCGCTGTTGTGTAACGTCTCTAATGAATCATTAAAAGACACACCAGACCCAGGGTGACTGGCTAGTTGATTGGTAATTAATTCTTAATGAGGCTTAGTGAGCGGACAGGGAGAAGGAGAGGGAGGCGCAGCTAGCGCTAGGTACCCCGAGTGACCGGACACTGCATCAGTGTAGCTCTTGATTAATCTGGTGCTCTCGCACTCTGGCTGAATGACTCTGCACTACAGTGTATTGACCGGAGGGGGGGGGGGGGGGGGGGGGGATTAGAAGGATAGCGAGATTAATACTGACACGCGGGACGCTGCGCTGTGTCCACAGTGCTTTTGACGGGCAGGCAGTAGCAGGCACACCGCTGGCCCAAAACACTGCACTGTGGCAGAAAAAGAGAGGGGGCCTCTCACCGTTTCTATGGCAGCGGCAAACTGAGGCATGTGGTAGTTGCCATGACAATAAAGAGGTCTTGGGTTTGTTGTAAGGGTGGTTTGTCTGGCTGACCGGCCATGCATGAGTGTGTGTTTGTGTGTGTGTCTTAGAAGTAGTGGCTATTTCATAGACTCTAATTTGCGTTGATCTGTAGCAACAAAGCATATATTTGACCATTCAACGTGTGCAGTTGTCAGATTCAGCCCTGGATCAGTTTCTGTGAGTGTCTGAAGTTGCCAGACCCATATATCCGAGCCTGAAGAGCACTTAAGTAGAGCAAAGCAGAGAAACACGCTGGAGCAGATCTTAAGAGGGAAATGTAGGGCAGTGGACTTTTTCAGCAGAACAATGCCTTAAAGTACATGCCTGCATATTCCATTAGCTGATAAGCTGCAGTATCTTACATAACTGCTTTAAAGTATACCATCAGCACTATACAGTGTGATCCTGCAGTACATTGCCGCATATCAAATTTCACGGGGGCATTTTTTTTAAATCTATCTCCCTTTCTCTCAGGATTGGGTTTTCCTCACAAGGTTCTGTTTCCTGACGGATTTTGGCCGGTTGGACTTTCGATTCCGATACCCCAAGGTAGAGAGGAGACCAGTGTACCTGCTTGCTGGTTTCTCACCACCTCTCTCTCTCTCTCTCTCTCTCTCCCCTTCTCTCTCTCTCTCTCTCTCTCTCTCTCCCTCTCTCTCCCTCTCTCTCTCTCTCTCTCTCTCCCCTTCTCTCTCTCTCTCTCTCCCTCTCTCTCTCCCCTTCTCTCTCTCTCTCTCTCCCTCTCTCTCTCTGTTTTGCTGGCTTTGTTTCTCTGGTTTTTCTGCCTTTTCGCTCCCCATTTTTTCTTGCTTATTCTCTGCTGGCTCACTGTCTCCGTCGCTTGTTTGTCTGTTTCTCTATCTGTCTCTCCCTTCTCCGTCTGTCTCTCCCTTCACTGTCTGTGTCTCCCTTCTCTGTCTGTCTCTCCCTTCTCTGTCTGTGTCTCCTTCTCTGTCTGTGTCTCCTTCTCTGTCTGTCTCTCCCTTCTCTGTCTGTGTCTCCTTCTCCTTTTCCTCCTTGACTCACCGTCTCTCTGTTTATCTTCTGCTGTCTTTCTTTCCCCATCTGTTTGTCTCTAGCATTTTATACGTCTCTGTTTCTATCAATTTCTGTCTCTCCTTTTGTCCTCTCTGTGCCCTCAACCATTCCTGCACTCTGTTCATGTCTTCCACCTCTCAGTGTACTAAGTTTTATATTAATATATTAACCCTCACCCTCCCCTTTCTCTCACCCCCCCACCCCCGTCTCCAGTCACGCTGCTGTCAGAACATATTGCTGTATTTTGATGACAGCTCACAGTGGCCTGCTGTCTACAAGAGACCCGACAAGGTCAGGGAGGCTGCAATCATGTGTGTGTTCATGTGTGTGTGTGTGTGTGTGTGTGTGTGTGTGTGTGTGTGTGTGTGTGTGTGTGTGTGTGTGTGTGTGTGTGTGCGTGCGTGTGTGTGTAAAATTAAGAATTTGTACTTATGTTGGTCTGTGTGCTAGATTGTCTGCTTATACGCAGTATGCACAATGTCTAAACATAGCCGCAAATGTAAATTCAGTGTGCAAATGTAAATGCTGTTGTGCCCTTTGTAGCACATAGAATAGAATCCATCACAGTAGACACAATACCAAGTATGGTGTGTCACAAAACTGCACTGCATCATTCAATTAGTTTGACATTCAGAGATTTATGACTGTGTGCTGGTTGCACCACAGGACTGCTACCAGAAGGAGGCGGTATTGAGGCCAGAGAATAACCAGGTCATCAACCTTACCACCCGCTACACCTGGTCTGGCTGTGTGGTGAGACCGCCTTTACTGTGTTTACATATTTCTTCTTTCTGACTCATATTCATACACACTCACACATATTCAATCGCTAACTTGACCGCTCACTGATGCACACACTCAAAACTGTTGAATTTAAAGGTCTGAAGCAAACTGAGTTTCCTAGAGTCCTGTTAAATGCCACAGTAATACAGGAGACAGAGGCTTAGGTAGTGTGTGTACCGTTCTTCCTTGTCTTCTCTCTCTTTCTGTCATTCTCTCAGCCTCTATGGTGCTGTCTTTGTAGCAGTGCGTCTTTGTAGTGTGTGGTTAAATAAAATCCACAAAAAGTCTATTTATAAATAAACGTTGTAAAAGCCATTTACTTGCTGTGTGCTTGGTTGACCCCACTAAACACTTTCCCTGGGATTCAGTTTCAAATATTTATTGACTTTTTATACAAAACATACTCCATTTCACACTGCAGTTACGTATCCAGTTAAATGATGTGCTGGCATTTCTTCTGAGAACAGGCTGAAGTGCCCGTGCTGCACCTCTGTGTCAACTCTTTGTGGCGCAGTCTCTGTGTTTACCTCTCTCCGTCCTGGGAGCGTGCGCTGGCTTCTCTCCTCGGTTAGGTAACGCTCTGCGGTCGGGTCTCCATGTCTGCTCTCTGACTGTTCCCTCCCCAGGTAGAGGGCGAGGGGGGCGAGGAGACCCTCAGCTGCGTGGGAGGCCGCAGTTTCCGTTCCGTCAGGGAGAGATGGTGGTACATCGCTCTCAGCAAGTGCGGGGTAAGGATCCACCCCTGGGACTCTGAACAGAGCTGAGTTGTACAGAGCAGATAGATACATGCATCACCAAAGCCTCTGAGGACATATATGTGTCGATGTTAAATGTAAGGTGACATTGTAGCATCGTGGTTAAGGAGCAGGGCTTGTAACTGAAAGGTTGTTGGTTTGATTCCCCAAGGTACTTAACCCAGAATTGCCTTATTAAATATCCAGTTGTATAACATTGTAAAAAAAAAACTCTAACCAATGCAAGTCGCTCTGGATGAGAGTGTCTGCTAAATGCCTTCCGTACCTACAAACGCAGATGCTGTCTACAGCACTGAGCCTGAATAGTGAGGTTACCAAACATATTTAGCCACAGCAGAGTCCCATGGTGCTGCTGTCCTAATTTAAAGGAAGCCAGCCTGTAATGAGTTCAGGTTGTCTCTTGGAAGACTGTACTCACTGGCAACCACACTGGGCTCCCCTGGGTGAGTTCCGCTTAATCCCACTCCCGGGAGACCACGCTTTTTTTTGTGGCTAACCATCAGACCCGTTCATCTGCGATGAGAGCGCGATTTTAACGGCCGTATCCTGGAGACGGAGGCGCTGTCATGGCTGCCCGCTGATGGACGTGGTGTTAAATAGTGGCGGACTCTCGCTAAAGTTGTGCTGCATCCCCCCGGGGGTAGGATTCCGCTGCTGTTGCCAACTTCAGTGCTTCGATCTCCGGCTTCATTGATTTTGTGGCACCTCAGACTTCACGCTCTGCACCCTTCTGATGGAGTGAGGAGGAAAGTTTTCTGTGCCAAAGGGTTATTTAAGTCATTGACACTACTAAGACTATTACCTCTACTGCTCTGCTCTGAAGGCTTTTTATACAAGACTAATTGCGTATATTTATAATACGCACACATTGCGCAACTTTCCCCCCTTTTTTTTCTGTGCCTCTTCCTTCTGCTGTCCTTCCCTCTCTTTTTCCCTTTCTCCCGGTCACACTGTCTCTCTCAGGGGGATGGCTTGCAGTTGGAGTACGAGATGGAACTGACCAATGGGAAGTCTTTCTGGACGAGGCATTTCTCTGCAGATGAGTTTGGTGAGAGAGTGAGAGGGGTGGGGCCACGTGGACAGGAATGGAGGGAGGGTGGGAAGGTGGAGGAAGAAGATGGACTTGCTGCTTGTTCTGATGCTGTGCTCACTACAGTCTGCTCCCTCCTCATCCTCTTACTCTCTGTTTCAGGAATCCTGGAGACAGACATCACCTTCCTCGTCATCTTCATCATCGTCTTCACCCTCTCCTGCTACTTTGCGTGTGAGTTCCTCCCTGTCAGTGCTGTATATGGGACACTCCACTATTTTCTACTGATCTCATGGAGCAAAAAGAAAAGGAATGTCTCTTCATATAAAATAATCATGAGTTTGAGTGCAGAGAATAGCCGTCTTTAGCTAAGCTCCAGTACCAGCCAACTCATTTTTGGTTCCCATCACTCTCTCTCTCTCTTCTTCTCTCTCTCCCCCTCTCTCAGACACTCTGAAAGGAAGACAGCTGCTCCACACCACCTACAAGATGTTCATGACAGCTGCCGGAGTAGAGGGTGAATATTTTAGCGCTGAATATTTTTATTGCATTATATATGTCGGCGAGTGTGCTGGCCTGGAGTGCTGCTTGCTACTCACAGCAGATGCAGGGATGCACTGTGCAGGGGCGTGAGACTGCGCGTTGAAACGGAGGGATGTCTCTCTCGCTATCTGTCTCTCAGAGCGGTGTTGGGGTTGTTGAGTGTTCCAGCTGGTATCCATCCATGATACCCCTCCCCCTCTCTCTCTCCCTGTCTGTCTCTCAGTTCTCAGCTTGCTGTTCCTCTGTATTTACTGGGGGCTCTACGCCAGAGACGGAGTGGGGAACGGGAGTCTGAAGATCCTGGGTGAGTTTGCCTGGCCTGAGTCCGTCGCTTCCAAACGCGATAGATTTCCAGGTGAACGTGCACGTGCACGTGCACGCGCGCGTGTGCTTGTGTGCGCGTGCATTTGGTTTGACCTGATTTTGCATTCCGGTGTGGTGTTACAGATTCAGCTACTATAACCTACTTGCGTTAACCTCCCCTCTCTCTCTCTCTCTCTCTCTCTCTCTCCCTCTCTCTCTCTCTCTCTCTCTCCAGGGAAATTACTGTTCTCCGTCAGTTTCCTGGTCTTTCTCCTGATGCTGATCCTGTTGGGAAAGGGGTTCACTGTCACCAGGTATGGAGTGGAAGAGGCCCACGGCTCATTCTCTCTCAGGGTCAGCGCTAATGTTCCCGACAGCAGAGAGGCACGCGCTCAGCTAGCCTGTGCGTCACACCATATTAAATTTCTCCCTGTCGTAGTGTCAGGTCTAATGCACTGGAGTATCCGGTCTGTGTGTTTTATGCCGCAGAACCCATCTCTCTCTCTCTTTCTGCCTGAGACGTGCTAATGGTCCATTCTGCCAGTGTGTGTGCACCTCACCGACCCTAACACTGTCTCTGTGTTAGGGCGAGGATCAGCCACAGCGGCTCCGTCAAGCTGTCAATCTACATGACGGTCTACACCATTACATATGTTATTCTCTTCATTTACGAGGCAGAGGTAACACTCCAAACTTGCCATACAACAATACCCAACCCCAAGAATGTACACATGCAATACAGAGTATCAGTATATGAGAGCAACAAAAAATGACACAGTTGGGGGTTGTTAAACATTTCAAGCCATTTATGTTATGCCAGAACATTTTTGTATGTTATCTATAGCAAAAAACCCACGATAACTGCACCACTGTTGAACTGTTGAACAGTGTAATTCTGTGTCATACAATGTAGGACTCCATTGGAACACAAATTAACACACATACACACACACACACACACACAGCCTCCACACGCTCCCTCATCAGTTTCGCCATTCTCCATCACGATCTGCAGCATTGCATTCTGTGACTGTGTCTCCCAGTTCTTCGACCCGGGATGGGTCCTGTACGCCTACGACAGCCCCGCAGGGTACGGGCTGATGGGCCTGCAGCTGCTGGCCTACGTGTGGTTCTGCTACGCCGTGCTGGTCTCCCTTAAGCACTACCCCGAGAAGCAGCCCTTCTATATCCCCTTCTTCACCGCCTACACACTCTGGTGAGTGCCGGGGGCTCCCGCTGCGTGTTCGGGTGCGTGCTAATGGGCGGCAGTGTAGCATAGTGGATAAGGAGCAGAACCCGTAATCGAAAGGTTGCCGGCTTGATTCCCCGCTGGGGCACTGCTGCTGTACCCTTGGGCCAGGTACATAACCCACAGTTGCCTTAGTAAATATCCAGCTATATAAATGGATAACATTGTGGGAAAAAAAAAACTGTAACCGATGTAGGTCGCTCTGGGTAAGAGCGTCTGCTGAATGCCAGTAATGTTATGTAATGCAAGTGGAAGTGCAATGTCTTGTGCCAACCGCTGCCCCCAGCTTCTCTCTCTCTTTTTGCTGAGGGTTTTCCTCTGTGCTGAGAAGCGTGGGGCAGCTTGAGGGTGTCAAAGTCAAGCTAAAATTCAAGTGGAAGTACAGATTCATGTGCTGAACTCCTGTCTCCAGCAGCTCTCTCTCTCTCTCTCTCTCTCTCTCTCTCTCTCTCTCTCTCTCTCTCTCTCGCTCTGCTGAAAGTTGTCCTCTGTGGTGAGACGTGTGGGCAGGTCGAGCGTGTCAAAGTCAAGCTAACATTAGCTCAGACCCGGGCTGGCGTGACCGCCCACGGTCTCCGAGCTCAATTTATCACAAGTAATGGGGACGTTTGGAAATGGCAGCTTCTGAGACTGGTGCCTGGCACCTCTCGCTTTTCTCCGGCCCTTTAGGTTCTTCGCAGTGCCAGTCATGGCTCTAATCGCCAACTTCGGGATCCCCCGCTGGGCCAGGGAGAAGATCGTCAACGGCATCCAGCTGGGCATCCACCTCTACGCCCACGTCGTCTTCCTCGTCAGTACACCCGACTCGCCTGCTCGTCAGCTGTCTGTGCATCTGTCTGATGCACATCCCGACGCATGCCATGCCTGTGTTAGCCCCTCTCTCTCTCTCTGATCCAGGCCATCACACGCCCCTCGGCAGCCAACAAAAACTTCCCCTACCACGTCCGGACATCCCAGATTGGGATCCTGTTGTCCAGCCCTGATGGGACAGGGGGCGATAGCTTCCCCCACCACGCCTACGGCAACAGCTCCTTCCTGGGAGACTCCCAGCCCAACTTCACAGAGCTCTTCTCAATACATTCGGTAAGAGTGAGGGGATGGGAGAGGAGGGGGATATGGTGGCATCAGGCAGGTGGTATAACAGTGTAATGTGGAGTCGTAGAAGACTTTGTAACCTGACAGCCGTTCTCCCACCCACAGGGAGCAGTCAAGTCAGTGGAAGAGACAGTGGCCCGGAAAGGACAAGCTGTGCAAAGGAACAGTGAGCATAAGATCATCACCACGACGGCCGATCTGTCGTCCATCCTGCCCCCGCCCCCTCCCCCTGTGCCCCCACGCGTGACCTCCAGCTCCCCCCCACCGCCCAGACTCTCCTCCCACTTCACGGAGTATTTCAGCATGCAAGGGGGCGGGGGGGTGGGGACGAAAGCGTAAACGTGAGAGGGACATGGTTGGGGTGGAAAGAGAGGGAAGGGGGGAGAGCTATGAAGAGCTGCAGTGAGGAAGAGGATGGTGCTTGGAGAGGAATGTTGGGCCAGTGAGGATGCAGGGGGGAAAGGACCAGAAGAGAGGGAGTATGGTGAAGTCTATGGAGGAAAGCACAGACAAAGCCCTGAAGCTGTGAAAGGCTAAAGAGCGGAACAGGGAAGGTACAGCCAAACTGTAGATTAGGAGAGAAGACAGATAGATTGTCAAAGAGTACAGAAGCAATAAACATTTTCTAAAGAGCAGGGTGATACAGCCAGATACAGTGCTGTGGGTGTATTCAGCTGAGGAATGCAAGGTGAGCAATACAGTGTTAGAAAGCTGAGGGTTTGAAAGCAAAAAAAAAAAAAAAAATGAACCATGGAAACAGAGGTAAAGACAGACTGCATGAATACATTATTTTAAGGATTTTGATGGAAATATTTCATATTATAAAGCAATTTGTAAATAGCCGCAATGAATTCCAGAGCGTATATTGACAGTGCCAGGATCTCCAATATGACATGAGGATTTTTATTTGGTTGAACTCCAAATGGTGCTGTGGTCATTCAAGTTCTCATGCCATTACGTAGTATGAGATCAAAGCATTCTCATCCTTCATTTCAAACAACACAAAACTTGCTCCACGTCTACAGTTAATGTATTTGGAACAATACGTAATTACACATTATGTGTTATTAATGTGAATTTCATTCATATTCACATGGATTGCACTTGACTACACTGAATTAGTATGGTACTTAATGTATACAGCGTCTGGTATCCTGTGAAAATTTATACAGATACAAACATGCATGTTCATATCCGGGCAGAAATCCTACATATTCAGTCTTGTCATGTGAGTGCTTGTTCCCTAAACATATCATTTTATCGCATCTTTTTAGAAAGAAAATGTCATGATGAATAATTTTGCTTCAGATGAAGGACAGTTTTAAATTTAGCCCTGTCATTTTGATTCAAACCTTCTGTGCTCCTGGTCATATTGCTTCAAATCAGATGTTTATTAAGCTTCAAATCAACTGTTTATTAAGCTTTTCATTTTGAAAATGAAATGCACACGCAGTATATCAAGGTACACCAATGTACTTTAACCCAGTTCTTCATAGTAAAATGTGTGTGCTTTGTGTAAGTGAAAGATATTACCACTCTCACAGTTATATGAATGCATTATCTGCAGTGCAGTCTCATACAAGATGGGGATTGCACAATTGATTTAAGGTTTTGATTGACACATTGGTTTTAATTTCAGCTTCAGCCTCCGTCCACCCTACATGATAAAGGGACGTTTTCCACAGTGGAAGTAATTTCACAATTACCCTGTATTTGGTGTGTAAAACGTGTAGTCTAACCATATCCCTCTGTATAAAACTGTACAACTCATGGGTTGCAAGTGATGATTTTCAGTAATCATTGGATGGCACTCTTGTTCAGTTAAATGTGGTTAACCTTTCATTTACAAAGGTGGTGGTTCATTACTACTGCATGGAGCACGCTAAAAGATCTCCTGTTGTCTTGTTCCATCCGTCACCATGGCAACAGGCCAACGTGGCCGGTGTTATTCATAGTATATTGCTTGATGTGTTCAGAACAGGAGATCTATTTGGATTTATGCTTTATCCTCAAAAAAAAACCTGTTATGTCAGAACATGTTTTGATGTCTGTAACAAGCAGGGACCTATACCTGACATTTTCATCTTCTTTACTTATGGCTAAATGTTGTCTGTGTAATTCAGGAATATCACTCATAGTTACATAATACTGGCTATGGCTGGAGGTAGGCAAGATGGAACATTGAGTTGTATATAATGGACATTTGTAGAAAAAAAGATTAGTATTGCAAAAAAAAAAGTATCATACTTGAATTTGTGCACAAAGTTATGTTTTAGTTTAGGCTGTCCATGATTCTGTTCCTGGTGTCATTTATATTTACATCCATTCTGCCATCCTGTAGTGTGCAGAGTGACACTCTACTGCTCAAAGTGACTGATACGCAGCCTGACCTGACTGGCCATCGAGCTGCTACCACTGCATGATTGACGCGTTGCCAGACTGACAGATACAGTGAGCTAGTGATCCCTGCAGATCGACGTTTCTCCTGACTGATGGTCCCACGGACTGACACGTACAACCCGGAGAGATAACGGACATTCCCTTTGAAGAGTACGACAGCACAGAACACAGATGACTCAGTTGTTGTAAGGCACATTACTATAGCACTGTTTAAAATGAACATTTTTGATGGTGTCAAATGAACTAATTTGAATCATCTGTACAGTAAACTTTGCCAAATTAAAATGTTCACTTTTATTGTTAAGATGTGTGTGTCTGTTACTGTATTTTTTATTTCTCCTGTTTAAGCATTCTAGTGCACATTTTGAAGGAGCAGGATTAAGTGCTGGTTCAGTGGTCTTGTGATTTGGATCTCCCTTATCACTGAAAGGGTGGCCTCTTTGTCTGAGACTCAGTACTTCACAAAGGGACTGGGGTGAAGGACCTGTAATAGACTAGTTTTCCTTCTGTGTGCATCATTTGACCCTGTACTTTTATCTTAACACACAACAGTTCCCAGTCAGTGGCTGGATTCCAGAAGCGTTAAATCATGCCATCTCCTTGATTCCTACACCCTTGCACCCTACATGACCCAGAAATTGATAACCGGTCACCATCTTAAGGACTATTCCAATTCTGTAGACATGAAAGAAGCAAGACAGAGGGGGTACACAGCTGCATCCTCATGTGGAAGAGTTTTAAAGGATCTGCGGTGAAAGCCCCCACACGCATTTATGAGGTGAAGTGGTAGGGTATGGGTGACGTAATGTAATGTAATGTGGTGTGGTAGGGGCTTCCTGCTAAATATCACAGAATTGACAATGTGTAACTGAACAAGGATAGTCCATTTCCCTCACCGTTTTAAGCATGTCCTTTTCTCCATACATCTCTTCCTTGTATCCTCAATTTTTTATGAAGGAATCAAAGAAGTGTTGTGGGACTTATTTTTAGAGTAACAGAATGCACCCTACAATCGCTCCAGATATGTGTCTCATGGGGAATAAAGTCCAATCGATATCAGTTAAATGCAGCATACACAATGATATAAGCAAGAAGCTCAGACACTCAGGCAAAGACTTGCTTTCTGCATGAAAAAGACAGGAAATATTCAGGGACTCCCACAATCAATAATAATAATATCTTTCAAGTATGACATTCCCTGGACTGATATACTATGATTAAACTTCCAGAAAAGTTTTAATGAGTTTTGGTCACACTTGTTAAATGCAATGCTCTGAGAATAACTGTACACAGTCAAAGCAGAAAGTGAAACAGACAGGTGTGGTTGTAGTTATTTCCAGTACAACAACCATGAGGGGATGCCGGAAAAGAGCGAAACCAAGGGCTCAGTCTGCTTTCCCAGCTGCCTGCTTTGCCCTCGCTTCCCTGTAGCCTTTCAGCAGCTGGTTGAGCAGTGTGAGTTCGTTATCTCGTTTGGGGGCGATCAGAGGAGGGTACGGGTGGCCTTTATACTCCAGAACAGCCATGGCCGCCCGGTCCAAGTTCTCCCTGTTCGGAATCCGCGCCATCCGCGTGTAGCCCTTCTGCTGGTTCTCGAATCTAGGTGCCAGGACTTTGAAGAGCTTTGGGATCAAATCTTTTTCCTTTGGGGAAAATGGGAATATTCACAACAGCACATATTTTAGAGGAGAATTCTGACACAACACATGCACATTGACTAAACTTGGTGTTTAAAGAATGTCTCAGGTAAGATGAACAGTAGGCATTTAAATATTGTATGTTATTGGCATTAGGATGCACACACAAAGATGGAAGCTGGATACACCTACCGTGAGCCAGAAGTCAGCCATTTTCATAGACTTCTCATCGGTGTCCCCTCTTTTAGCATAATCAATCAACTGCGAAGACACAGGTACAAAGAGATAATGAGCCTAAACACATCTCTAAAAATCTGTCAAATGTCAAACCCCTAGTCAATATTTCTTTGTGTAATATTACTGCCAGACGTTTTTAAATCATATTTCAGTCTTTTTCCTTTTTCCTTGAATTTGGATTTCACTGTATTTCTGTCTGCTTGGCACTTTGTATCCGCAGAGAATCCCAATAAAGAAACGGCCCTATACGTTTCAGTGTTCATAGTCCATTCGTGTTATGTAGGTATGTCCTATCACCTAGCTAACTACCGTACGATAGCCGCAGCCTTTGGGCGCACGGGTAGTCACATCTCGGCAAACCAGCAGGTGGCAAAGCAAGCTTGCGAACCAGCTACTTAGCCAGGAACTATGCGCAACTTTTTGCAAATTACAGCAGGTACTGTCTAGCTTTACTTTGTTCGCTAGTTAAAACATAAACACTAATAAAGCTAACTAGCTGGACATTACTTTCTGACTGGCATCTGACATCAGACTTTTCTCGAGGTAAAAACGTGTAGTTATGGTATTAGCTACGTAGTTAGCCACCTGTCTAGCTAAGTCACGCTCACCTTCTCGGCATAGAACCGAACTTCATCTGCCCGAGCCCAGGTGGTCTCGATCCTCTCGTGTCGAACCAGGCCGGTCAGAATGTTCCGCAGCATGTTGATTCGGGACTCAGGACCCAGACCCATCCGCCGGGCCATTCGGCCATGCGAGATTAAGGTCGACAGTGAAAGCCGCATCTCGTCTCTAAATTGTTGCTATCCAAGCAAACGAATACAAAATTCAGTGGAAATATGATACGAAATCGATGTGGAAGTTAGTCCACGTCATTTATAATACTTATTACAGAAAGTGGACCTTCTTATTATTCACACATCACTTGTACCGTGCTCTAGCACCAGCGTTTGACATTGCTTGTACGGCACTTACTATTTTCCGTGTGAGCATGGACTACTTCCGAGTGAATGAAAATAAGGTTCCGTGTTATGGAGAAAGGTCCCTGTTGCATTATTTGAGCGTTAATCTATGGAGATTGAGCGTTTCTGATCTATCATAATTGCACAGTCAACACAGAGCACGGGTAATTATATACTGCATATTGTTCTAAACTCTGTATTTCAAACAACAAACTACTATGAATGTAATAAATATTGCTTTATACAAACTAAAATGTTTTAAATATTATGTCATTAACCAATGTTTGTATTTATACAGGATTGGTGTGGGAATACAGTATGTTTATGATCAATTTATATTAATAATTAGACATATGGTAAGAAAAATGAGCAACAAAACAGTGTTCTGTTCCTCATATCACATAACAACATATCACATGTCAACATTACATAAGAAGCCAAGTTAGAAGACAAGGAAGTTTTTTCCTTCAAAAATTATGTCCAGTAGTTATTAGGAAAAATCCTGGGATTTAATCTTTAAAATATACAGAGATTTAAATGTCCTCAATGCTGTGCATGTTGTTCATATAAGAGGCAAAGGTCAAATTTTGCCAATTTTGTTGAAAACAAGATAAAGATAATCAGTACTAAAACTAGCAATAAACATGTGTATAGAAAATCTAGTAATCTGAGTTAAGGAAAAGCATAACTCCTAGTTTTCTCCTCAAATGTGTTTTAGAAAATTTATATAGTTGTGTCGAAACAATTTAAAACACTGAAAAAATGCAAAAAATGGCAACAAAAAAAAAAAATAAATAAAACTATGTGGGTATCATGACTTATAAGTATTTTTATGTCTGATTTTAGGCCTTCTGACGATTTGGTTGATACTGTTTTCATTTATTAGCAGTTTGAAAATGGACTTCAGTTTGTAGTTGCACCGTGTCTGGTGTAAATATTATCAGGACCTGGGTAAATTTTATGTTAAATGTCCATTTTTAGGTTAATTTGTCCACCACAGAACCTTGGTTGATGTCTTTTGTCATGGCAAAATGCAATTTGTGAGAAATGAGTTGGATCTAAATTGCAATTAAAATATGTATTTATGTGTATGTATTTATTTGTAAGAACTGTGTTTTGGTAGATACACAGCTCTAACAACTCTAACGGGCGGCAGTGTAGCATAGTGGTTAAGGAGCAGGACTCGTAACCGAAAGGTTGCTGGTTCAATCCCCGCTGGGACACTGCTGCTGTACCCTTGGGCAAGGTACTTAACCCACAGTTGCCTCAGTAAATATCTGGCTGTATAAATGGATAACATTGTAAAACAACTGTAACCTATGTAAGTCGCTTTGGATAAAAGCATCTGCCAAATGAATAAATGTAACAAGAGCAATGTGGGTAATATAATGTGCCCATTCCTTGTAAGACTAGAACCTGAAACTCCTAAGTAGGCAGCTACACTTCAGGTGTACTACAGTAAGCAGCTGTATCATGCAGCACATTTCATTACAATGCCATTATAAATCTTATTGAAACACTTTCATAATGTTAGATAGAATTAGAAGCTTCCAGATAGCCACCTTGTGTTTACAAAGAACTGGAACAGCTGGGACCCATGATCACTTTTTAATTTGAGGCCAGGAGAGGCCTGTGGAAATTTGCACTTTGTACAAAATGACACAATAGGCTGAATTGCTTCATCATAAATGTTTTTATTTTACTATTTGGTTGTTATATCCATTGCAAAAGGTAGTTGGTTGACTGCATAGTATGTTGGTGAGTTGTTGCACTGTATTGGAGTTACGGTGCTGGGGTCAGGCTCAGTAGCGGGCCATGGTGCTGGTGAGCCAGTCGTTGAACAGGCACACCTGTGAGTGAAGAAAAGAACAACTTAATATATGATTGTACTCTGAGAAAAAAATCCAGTTGCCTTCAGCGACTTGGTTGTATGCATTATTATACATACTTATTAAAATGATCAGACTACTCTGTTTCCAAATAGAACCACTGGAACAAACACTCCTTAGCAGACATCAACCAAGCACTACATGTGCTCATGGACCATTCCATGCAGCAATTGGCCACATTCTTTGACACACGCGCAGAAGACCACTGCAGTACCTTGGCGTAGACACCGGGGTGGTCCCTCTGAGCACAGCCATATCCCCAGGACACGACACCCTGGAGCTCACCGTTGCACACCACGGGGCCACCAGAGTCACCCTGAGTAGGATGAGAGGTGGATGTTAACGAGCAGTAATGACAAAGAGAGATTAGTGTGTCACAGTCCACGTAGCAGCAGCGGTGTAAGAGTGACTCTTGTGATGCGTCTCTCCAGCAGTGATGACAGTAGCAGCGGACAGCTGTAATGCCTCACTGTGCTCAGTACCTGGCAGGAGTCCTTGCCTCCCTCCAGGTATCCAGCGCAGAACATGGCGGGGGTGATCATGCCAGGGTAGGAGTTCTCACAGTCGCTGTCTGACAGGATGGGGACATCCAGACACTGCAGCTTGGTGCCTGGATCTGCAGAGCCACAGAGAGAAAAGGAGAGGAAGAAAGAGGGAGGGTAAGCTCAGGATGGCTGGATGTCATCAGTCCTTCCAATGGTCTGAAGCTGACTGTGTAAACAGCCCATCATCATGATTACATTTCATTACATTATGGCATTTAGGAGACGATCTTATCCAGAGTGACTTACATCGGTTACAGTTTTTTTTTTTTTTTTTACAACGTTATCAATTTTTATACCTGGATATTTACTGAGGCAATTGTGGATTAAGTACCTTGCCCAAGGGTACAGCTGGAGTTCCCCAGCGGGGAATCAAACTGGCAACCTTTTGGTTATGAGTCCTGCTCCTTCACCGATCTGCTACACTGCTGCCCATGATCATGCTGATCATGAATCTACACAAAATGGACGTCGCCTGTCAGCACAAGTAACCTTTGACCCTGCCACCCTACTCACTGGAGCTCATGGTGTCACCCCAGCCAGAGACGGTGCACATGGTGCCGGCGGGGGCACAGCTGCTGGCCAGGGCCACGGGCTGCACGAATTCGTCGAGGGTGACGGGCTCGCTCAGCTTGATCAGCATGATGTCGTTGTCGATGGTCCAGGAGTCGTAGTCGGGGTGGCGGATGACTTTGGAGGAGGAGATGAACTGCTCGGTGCCCTCGGTCATCTTGATGTGGTGCTCGCCCAAGCGCACCTGCACACGGCTGGGGTGGAGAGGGACAGAGGAGGCAGGTGTAGACAGACATAAAACTGGCCACAGCAGAGGGCCGTGGTGGTTAGGTTCAGGCGGGCTAGAGGGCTGTTCTAAAGATGTACAGTATTAACTCTGATGGTGTTAAAATCAACTCATTGCACTTTTAATTTGGAATTTCCACTCATTTCATGGTGGGAGCCTCACTGATGAGTGATACGTACTGCCCGTCTCTTTAATAGCTCTTTACTATACACTGCTTAACTGCAGGGCGTTGTGTTGGCCGGACTTACGATTTGTAGCAGTGAGCAGCGGACACCACCCAGTTCTCGTTCACCAGGGAGCCACCGCAGAAGTGGTACCCAGAGTTCAGAGACACCTGCCAGGGCTGGGAGTGAGGCTGACACTCATACCCTCCAACAATCTTATCATCCTCCTGAGCCACTGCAGAGAGAGAGAGGGAGAGAGAGAGCGAGAGAGATACACAAAATTACTCTCCTAATGACATAAATGAAGTAATAACTAAATGTAGCTATCTCTGTTCTGTATATATGTGTAGAAACCACTCACCAGCGGCTCCCAGAAGCAGAATAAAGATCAGAGACCTCATGGTTGCTTTGTGATCCTGTCGAATGAAGGGCTCTCACAACTGCCATGGTTTTTATAGGAAACCTGTGCAGGCGAACCACACCTCACTGCTTTTTGGGGAACCAATCAAGGGGTCCAAAAAAAGGCAGACTGCGGCTGATGTGAAAGGGTAGCAGAGGACTCACGTTAATGAATAATACCGTGGAGCAATGCGAGCAACAATCTGTTTTTACTTTGTTCTTTCCCACGGTTCCATGTTACAGAAGAGCTTTAGGGCCAACAGGAAAAAAATATATTAGGTAATTATTTTGACTTAAAATGTTGCTCTGCTATTTTAGTCTAAAAAAATCCAGTCAGAAGTCAGAAGCTGACATTTATGGTCAGGGCAATTAACTTTAATCTCAAAAGTTTTGATACCCAAAATGGAAACTGTTTCTTCCCTATCATGTAGATGCACCATTATTCATAACGTTTTCTATAAAACTCATGTCAGGACAAATATGGCTCACATTTTCCATGAATTGAAAGTGAAATGTTAGATTAATTAGTGCTTTCCTGTTCAACTCCAATACACATTATTAACCAACACACAAGAGCTAGAACACCACTTACACAGATGAGCGCATTCACTGCAGTTGGAAGAGTACTAGAGTCAGGTGACTAAAATAACAATCGTTTCATGATTGCCAAAATATCTGAGGTCCAAGGTTTTAAGATCATAAGTCAAAATAATTTGTTTAGTAATGATTAAAGTTTTTACATGAAATTTTGAAAAAACAAAATTAAAATGAGATTAAAAGATTAGAATGAGATTAAAATGAGGTTTTAAGATTTCAGAATAAAAAAAATGACTTCTACAAAGTCAATGTTGAAACATTTGCAATTTGCAATTAAAGTAGAATTTTTTACCAGTTAAAGTCAAAATAGTTAATCATGTTTTTGCATGACCTCAAAGCTCTTCTGTAGTTGTGAACTCTTCTGTTTAGGAAAAGAAAGAAATCAGAAATGTGCCATGACCTCATCCAGATTTGCAAAATAAAATAACAAAATGAAAATAAAAAAACAACAAATAAAATAACAAATGAATAAGAAAAATAATCAAATTCTTCTGGATGCATCTTCGCGTTTTACCAGAAATGTGTTCAAGAAGTAGAGGCTTTGTTATTTAATAAGGCCTCCCCTTAAAACCTACAATGTCATATTGTGTAATAATAATAATAATGTGTATCAAGTACTTACATATACGATTGAGAGTCAGGTTGTAAAACTCAGAAAACCGAGAATATAATCGCCTTGTCCTGTTTATGAGGAGAGCGACAAGAGTGCTCCTCCAAAGGTATTAAAATGGTTTTTAGGGGATTTCATCACCATAAAAGGAGGAGACCTGGCAATTCATAGGAAACCGTTGGCCCACTGCCATTCTCCTAGGCCAAGTTTAGATAAATCTATCAGGGCTACAGGGCTGGGACTGAGCAGTTAATATAAGATTTTAATTGGTCAGGTGGAGGGTGGATGCCCAGCATTCACTTCTGTTTTCTTCTTTGATCACACACTACAGATGTGGTTGACAGTGGGTTTCAATGGTTCCTTTACTGACACGTACTGACTGTGATCGTAACTGTAGTGACTGCATAGCTCAGACAGTATGAATAACATATACTGTAGGCACAAAACATTTCTTATCAGTTTTATCAGTAAATTCCCATTATGTTGGGACTTGACACAGATGAATTTTGTCTTGAATAAGGCCTATAATGACTGTGCCACAGAACTGGGCTGACCACAGCACATTCCTCACTTCTGTTAGCAACAGACAAAGCCAAATAAATATTGGGTTGGAGGCTGGCTCCAGCCTCTCCATTAACTATAGATCAATCATTTGTTTGGCACATACAAAAATTGTTACTGTTACAAACATTGTAATGGTTAAGGAAATAACTGTTGGCATCAAGGATCTTGGGCATTTTTTTTACACATTTATGGGCATGCACACTCTTCCCTTACCACACACTGACACAATTCTATATATCTATATATGAGGTATATTGTTACTGCTATTAGTTATATATCACCAGATGATAAGGTCAGTCTAACAACTTTGTCTCAGGGATGTGGCAATTTTTTTTTACTTTAATTTCTCTCTGCCAGGTGATAAATCACTGCACATTTTCAGTTTCAGCTCTTTATTTTATTTCAATTCATTTTTATTTTCATTTCAATCTTCTTCATTTTATGTAGTTGCTCCATACTCATCAAACAAAAAAATTAGAAATAAAAAAACAGAAATTTAAAAAATTGATAAATCTGCCAGGGCAGGGGGATTACAGTGAGAAAATAATTAGAGATGGAGTAACATGAAATATTTTGAAATAATAACCAGTTCCCAGGTGTGCCTTGGGAGATAAAATCAACCATTGGTCCGGTATATGCTGGTTTGGCCCTGTATTTGCCTGTTTTGAACACCTAATCTAAGGGCCTCAGCCTTGAGGCAAGGCCTATCACATGGCATGGACCTCACCAGCGACAGCTGTATTCTCCCACACCACTGCTGGGCTTGCCACATTGCATTCTGTGGAGATCTGGTCACGTGTTATTGTAAGCACAGGGACCGAGATGACAGCCTTTAGTGATGATGTTTATGCATGCTGTGCATTGTACAGTACGCAATATTAAGGCTACATGTCCCTTCCCTTCTGACTAGGTACACTCTTCAAAGTCTCCCCTCTGTCTCAGAGAGGAATGTGCTGCAATGAAACTGAGTTAATTGGCCCTCAGTCCATAGGACCACAGTTTGAACAGCCTTGGACTGGCTCTTTTGTGAACAGGTGTTTCCAGACAAATGCTATGGAAAAAAAATACAGTGAGAAAACCACAGCTGACTCCTTTTCTAAAATAACTTGAGCACAGAGAGTAGGGTTGCAATGTTCCAAATGCTTTAGAATGAAATGTTCAATAAAGTAAAGTGAAATGCTTTGCCTAGTGATGAAGAAAAGGGATATGAGCCTAAGAACAAGACCATTCACTTCTCTGATGAGAAGTTGCGTATATTACTGTTTGTATCTCTTTAGGTTCATTGTCATGGACCACCGGAAAGAATGAGGGTACAAGTGCCAGCGGAGAAGATACCAGTCAAAAGTTTGCAACATGCATTTTCAAAATGCATAGTCAAAAGTTTGAAACATGCATTTTGATCTAAAGACTTATGCTCAAATGCTAGTTTCTTAGACAAATATAAATAGTAAAATTGATGCCTATGCATGAATTCCTTTCCAAAAAAGTGTGTGATTAAAAAAAATATATATGTTTTTGGCTATTTTGAAGAATCTAAAATATAAGACAATTTATTTGTTTATAACACCTTTTTGTAACTGCATAATTCATACTTTTGATGTCTTTACTAATATTCTAAAATATGGAAAATAGTAAAAATAAAGAAAGGAAAGTGTGTCCAAACTTTTGACTGGTACTGTACGTCACTCCGAAAATACATTGCAACACAGTGGTAAAGCAACAAGTTAAATCATTTATTGTGCTTAAATTCTGACATTTTTTCCACATAAGAAAATATAGCAGAATACGTCCACATTAGGGTTAGGGCCTCATCTTAGAGATTACATCTCAAAAAAACAAAACCCAAGCAAAAGGTTAGATTAAATATCAGTCAATCAGTGTGTCAAATTTTATTTGATATGGAACAGTACATTTTAAAATACATGCAGAGTGCTTTACATATACAGCATCAGCATAAAAACAAAGATGCATGATATACAGGGTTTGAATATTGTTATGCTCACTGGTCTGGGAGTGTTGTTGGCCTGGTTGGACACTGTTGCTCTTTCAACTTGAATGGATACATCTCTGTTCTTTTGTGCTGGAAGTCACTCTGGATAAGAGTGTCTGCTAAATGAATGCAATGTAATGGAATGTAATATAGATAAATGTCACACACAGTGTAAATTATGATAATAGAGCATAGGGCAAAACTTCACTTCAAGTGGCAAGTCAAAGATTCTCATAGAGCATGTGAAATATGTATGAATGTGTATGAATGCCTTGTTTCATGCATGCTGGCATACAGACATGTTAACTTTGTATGACCAAATTCATATGACCGATGGCTGACTCGATATGACCTCTTCTGTCCTCAGGGGTTTACTGTCTAAAGGTAATCCAGTTGTTCCCAGGATCGTACAAAATTTTCTCCTGCTCATGAGAAATATATATAATAATATACAAATGTGGAATAATTACTGAAATGGAGAAAGTGCAAATACACTGGAATTAAAAAATTGTACAAATTGGCCAAAACACATTTCAAACGAAAATTCTGTTTTTTTTTTTTTTTTAAATATATTTTTGATTAACAGAATTCCAGTCTGCTAATCTGGCAGTAAGCACATATCAATTGCACAAATATTTTACTTATTGTTGATTGGCTCCTTCTGGACCAATGAGGTACTCTTTGTCACGGTGTTTGTGATAAATGTTGAGATATAAACAAGGGTGCAAGAAACAACCCCTCACTCGACAGGATCGCGGTCAATAGCAGCCATGAGGTGTCTGGTCTTTGTTCTGCTTCTGGGAGCCGCATGTAAGTTTTCTCTACCTTTACTGGCCCTGTAGTTTATAAAAAGACATTGAAATGTACGCTTATGTGTCAGAAAAAAAAGGATAAACAGGTATCCTCTATTGTAAACAGGTTTTCAGAGCTACCGAAGCATATTGTTAATAAACGCTCATTTATATCTATTTGATGCATATGGATGCAGAATCCACAGCGTTGTTATTATTGTTTTGTTAGTATTCTCTACATGTATTCTCTATGTGTATAGCCCCCCTGCATTCCTCTCTCCCTCTCTCTCTGCAGTGGCTCAGGAGGATGATAAGATTGTTGGAGGGTATGAGTGTCAGCCTAACTCCCAGCCCTGGCAGGTGTCTCTGAACGCTGGGTACCACTTCTGCGGTGGCTCCCTGGTCAACGAAAACTGGGTGGTGTCTGCCGCTCATTGCTATAAATCGTAAGTCTGGCCACCACATCACTCTGTAGCATATGGAATCCAGCAGCCATTACAATACTCATTCTCAATGGTCTACAGAAGAGGATTGTGACTTTATTCCAGAACTGTACCCTTTTGGGCCAAAGTATTAATCTCTAAAGTCCAACTTTATGATGTGTGGCTCAGTAATCTTAATTATTGAAGATTATTTACTGTGATCCTGTACAAAACAATTTGATGTATTTCACACAAAGGGTGAAAGCACTCTGATTGAAAACCTTTGCTCAGCCGCAGTAGGAAGGATCTTCTTCTATATACTGCATGTAGCGTATTGCTACTACAATCCACGTGTGGAATGCAATAATGTGTATGCAGAATGTCCTCTTGCCTTTCAGTGCATGGTTATAAACTGATTCAAACATAGCAGGCTCACCTCTCCCTCACCCCATTCCTCTCTTACACAGCCGCGTGGAGGTGCGCATGGGCGAGCACCACATCAAGGTGACCGAGGGCACCGAGCAGTTCGTCTCCTCCTCCAAAGTCATCCGCCACCCCGACTACGACTCCTGGACCATCGACAACGACATCATGCTGATCAAGCTGAGCAAGCCCGCCGCCCTCGACAAATTTGTGCAGCCCGTGGCCCTGCCCAACGGCTGTGCCCCCGCCGGCACCATGTGCAGAGTCTCTGGCTGGGGCAACACCATGAGCTCCAGTGAGTAGGGTGATGGGGTCAAAGGTTACTTGCGCCAACAGGCAACACCCATATTGCATAGCACGACACTGCATTGTTTTACATGCCCACATTCAGACCATTGCAGGGGCTCATGGCATCTACCCCTCCGGTGTTTTTCCTTCGTCCTTCTTTCCTCATTCTCCCTCAATCTCCTTTTCTTGCTGTCTCCCTTCAGCTGCTAACCGCGACAAGCTGCAGTGTCTGGAGATCCCCATCCTGTCAGACAGAGACTGTGAGAACGCCTACCCTGGCATGATCACCCCCGCCATGTTCTGCGCTGGATACCTGGAGGGAGGCAAGGACTCCTGCCAGGTACTGAGCACAGTGAGGCATTACAGCTGTCCGCTGCTACTGTCATCACTGCTGAAGAGACGCAGCACAAGAGTCACTCTTACACCGCTGCTGCTACGTGGACTGTGACACACTAACCTCTCTTTGTCATTACTGCTCGTTAACATCCACCTCTCATCTTACTCAGGGTGACTCTGGTGGCCCCGTGGTGTGCAACGGTCAGCTCCAGGGTGTCGTGTCCTGGGGATATGGCTGTGCTGAGAGGGACCATCCCGGAGTCTACGCCAAGGTGAGAATCTCATGTCAATACCTACATTTCACCTGTAAGTCTGCAATCTATCCTTTGTTATCACATGTGCTTCTGTACTTTACCTGTACTGATGCTACATGATTTTCCTTTCTGCTCAGGTGTGCATGTTCACCGACTGGCTTACCTCCACCATGGCCAGAAACTAAACACAGACACAGAGGAACTAACCAGCTTCTATTCACCGCTATGCAGTTTCCTGTTTCTTATTTAGGGACTCAGCAAAATAAATCCTCATCATCAACTTCAAATCTCTGTGCCTTCATTGAAGTGAATATGGACATCTATAGACATGAGTCTTGAATTCCTGAGGAGAAGTTGGAAACTGATTGTCAGTGGAATATGAGTACTACCAGAAATCTGCTGGTTCAGTTGTACCCCTGAGCAAAGTACTTATCCAAAACACCACTTTACATAATGGAATGGGATCTGTATAAATCAATATTAATCAATGATTAATACAAACATTAGCCATCATTTCAGATATGATTTGGAGAAAAATACCAAATGGAGCTTTACAATTGACTGTGTGAAAATTCAAGGTTTAACCATTTCATTATCTGTTATGAAACACTGAGCTGTGTACTCTGAGAAATCTGAAAGACAGAAAGTTCCCACTTCATGTATATCAATCAACATAAAAGCAGCAAAAATCTCTTTTGATTTTTAATCACCAGGATAAATATACAACTGGTTGAAGCAGCAAATTTTTGTTTCATGTATATATTTTTCATTAATGTCATTACTCCACTGCTGCTTTGCCAGCTTCCATATAGACCTTAGAGCCTTACAGGATCCTACAGGTCCATTCTTCTTGTCCAACAAGCTTGGCCACATATAACACAAAAGCATGCTTCCTTATAGCAGGAAGGTCTTTGTGCAGAGTCTCCTCTAGATCAGCAAAATCATACAAGTCTCTATGAAAACTGGAGACCAGAAACAGCTGAGGGTCAGCTATTTTTGCCTTTCGTAGCTCCTCTGTGCAGTTTTCCCTGATTGTCTCCATGAGGCTGGTGCCACACCAACACATGTCATCTTGATCTTGCAAGTGGCTGTCAGTCTTCAGCTGAACAAAGTAGTAGCTCTTTTTCAAACCTGCTATTATTTGAGAGAGCCGTATGTGGTATGGCGTTGTCTGCTCTGAGACAACAATGAGGTAGAAATCATACTGATCGACCTCTTCTCTGATCAGATCATAGTCCTTTGAGCTATCCACGATTTCTTCCATTCTCGGTACATCCCACAGTCGTACATGTGAGTATCCAGGGTGCAGGTACATGGTTGGTTCTTTGGTGGTTCCAGGGGCACCTGTTGGCGCAGCACCTTGGTCACTGTTCTTCAAACCTCTGAGAGCATTGATGAATGAGGAGGTACCTGACCCAGTTTCACCTATTACGGCTACATCAAGTTTGAAGTGGTCCAGAGCGGAGAGAGTGGCCTGAACTTTCAGTGCACCGTCGGACAAATCGGCTGGCCGAAAATTATTTTTAATCTTTCCCAGATCTTCTTCCTTGAGCTTCCCACTCTGGATGCTGTGGGGGATGAGACACCTGACCATAAGAACAAAGAAACAGGAGTAAATCTGTGCACACAGACTGATAAAACAAGCCTCTGGATCCAGCCGCTGGGAACGTTGTTAGCCTGGTCTGACTTACTCAGCTTGAATGCATACACTCATGTTCTATTGTGCTGTAAGTCGCTCTGAATAAGAGTGCCTGATAAATGACTATAATGTAAAGTAATGCCAGAGAAAGCGTGAAGCCAAACACATAATGCAAGCGTTATTGCTAACTACTGTAGCCGTTGAGAGTCGGCTGTGGGTGTCGCTCTGTTCAGAATTTTATTTCATTTTTTCATTTACATTTATTTATTTAGTAGCAGCTTTTATCCAAAGCGACATACAAAAGTGCATACAGTAAATGTTTTTATGTTACCAGGTGACAGGCTGACAACTTATTGACTTGTTTGATTGTTTCCATCACCCATTATCTGTCAGTTCATATCAGCAAATTTATCACAGACACTATGCATAGTATCATTTCAGCACTTGCGTAAGATTGTGCCATAAGCCAGCATTCCCTGACATTTTTCTGCATTTGTGCTACAGTTTTTTTTAAAACCTTAATTTTTACCCCATTAAGTGAGGCTCCATTAAGTGATAGGGTAAACAGAATCAGAATGTATCAATCAGGGTGGAAAAATATCAATTCTGGTGGATGATTCTAAAGGTTTTGGTGACATAATGTTATAGTAATCTTTTAATAATCTTTCTGACCATAAAATATCAACTCCCACTTTCTGCATGTTAAGTATATAATTTTATAACACTTTTGCAAGGTTATATGTGCTCTTTCTTTATGTGCCATGACATTTTACCTTTGACGTATTTTAAAAGTCAACTCACTATCTGGAATATATAATATCATATGTTTAAAGTGCAACTGTGACTCAATTGTTCTGCATGTGTTATCAATGAGGAGGTTCCACATCAAACAAACACACCTTTTTAACGTTCACATTCAAGGAAGTAACCTACTGTATAGGGCACGTAGCTTTGGTTTTCTCATTACCCATAGTCATAATCTCCACCAAAGAACCTTCTTGCAGGTAAAATAAAACACAAAGCACACTAAATTGCAAATAGATGATTGAAATGCAATGTATCTTGCTGTACAAGCTGTATTCACATCACATCCATTTACCACCACATTTATACAGGCTTCTAACCCCCCCTCCCTTAAGTAATACATACTTATTTGTGTGGCTCAAGCCCCTTACCTGTACAGGAATCACTTACTTTTTCATAAAGGATGTTGCCCCCCAAATTTCCTTAGACAAACCAGCCAAGAAGAGGCAAAATGCCCTTTTCTTGAGCTGAGGAAGAGCATTCTCCAGGGAATAGCTGAGATCCATGAAGTCGTACATCTCAGTTTCAAAGACTGAGATTAGGAACACCTGAGGATTCTCTGTTTTGCTCTCCAGGGAAGCCACACAGTCCCTCCTCATCTTCTCCAGAACGCAGCTTTCTCTGAAATTGCGCCTTTTGCTCTCTGCCTGCAAATCATTATCTACTTTGGTTCTGACAAAATAAAATGGCTTCTGCCTTTTCAGGATTTCATCGACTAATAACAGGTTGTTTTCTTTCATTCTTTCTGAGGCTACAATAATGAACATGTCAAACAGGTCAAAGTTCACCATCTTCATGTAGCTGCGTGAAGTAAATGAAGGTGTTCCCATTCCTGGAAGGTCCCACAGCCTAATGTCAGGGTACCTGGGGTGCTGGTACATTGTGGGTGTCACAGTGGTCTCCACGGGCCCTGTTGGGGCGGCCTCTTCATCTGCAGACTTCAGTCCTCTGAGAGCGTTGATGAGAGATGACTTACCCGAGCCCGACTCTCCAGTGACAGCCAAATCCACTTTGAAATGATCAAAAACCTCAAAAGCCACTTGTAGCTGCGCCAAAGTCCTGTCATTGTTTCCATATTTAAAAGCTTCAGTGATTTTCTCCAAGTCCTCGTCGCTGAGTTTCCCAGTCATATCAAACCTGAGATTAAAAAAAGCCCCAGAAATATTAATGTGTCATATTTCCCACTCTATAAAATACTATTTAAAAATGCATTAAGTGGGAAGCTGGGGGGGGGGGGGGGGGATACAGAACATCAGAACATTAAGTCCATATACCCCTCATTATCATCTGGTTTATTTAGGCTGTCCAACTATTTCAACCTACTTTTGCAATAAAAGTAGAACTTTATTTTTAAAAATTCAATTATTAAAATGATCAATTATTCAAATGAACAGAACTGAAAAGGAAAGAGTTGTGACATGATCAACGTGCACCCATGATCGTAAGGGAGTTCATTTGATCAGCATGCCTGGTATAGTTGAAAAGCTACTGACGTAGTCCATTTTCAGGTCTGAAGTAGGTCTCTTACTGGTCATTTCTTCAGAACTGATGCGCTAGTCGTTGATATAGTTAAGTGGACGTGCTGTAGCTTTCGTAATAGCGCACAAACTACAGACAATCTGCGGTGTTTCGCGAGCATAATCATTTATTCTAATTACGCCATTGGTGTCAGTTATTCTCTGAATTATTTGTTTTATTGTTAATCAATGAGGATACGGGGGAACAGGTTGAAAGTAATGATAGATTTAAAGGTAGTGGTCGGGCTTCCCCTGTTTCCTGCTTACCCACCGCCACTGCTGTTCTAAAGGCGATATTGTGTTCGATGGCAGCAATATTAAGTTCTCCCTCTTGTAGTTCTATACTGCTTGATCGATCTGATCTAACATCCCAGAATTGCTTAATCGAGTAATTACAGGAGTGACGATGTTCATGGTGAATCCGCCGAACTGTGTATCGCGCGGTATAGAGTTCGCAGAGTTGAGAGGTTACCTTGTAAGTCCCTCGGCTTGTTTTAGGTCATGCGGAAATTGCGATCTGGGGAAACTGAAAGTGCGAAACAAATGAACATTTTTGTTTTACTCCGAGGAATAAATTGTTGTTCAGCATATTGTTGAACTACCTCCCCACCACCATGCTATCGACGAACTTAATGACTCCAGGGCATAGTGCAAGGCGTGCACTGAAAACACACGTAACACTCTTTTGATCATTGTAATAATACCTGAACAGTGTAGAGCAGCGTTTCCTAAACTTCTCCTGGAGGACCCCTTGTCCTGCAGGATTTAGATCTTTAGATCAACACAGCTGTGTTGGAGCAGGGAGAGATCTAAAACATACAGGACAAGGGGTACTCCAGGAGAGGTTTGGGAAACGCTAGTGTAGAGTATACTCGCTGTCTGACTGGCTTTCGTGCTATCTTCAATTGGCAAACATAAAGCATAAAGAAACGTTACCTTACTAGTCACAGCTTTCTTGCGGCTTCTTTTTTAGTAAGTTAAGTTTGTAACATTCAGAAGCATTTAGCGCACGTTTTCAAAAAAATTGTAGAGCTGCACATTTGAACACGAAAAGGTGCCTATAAGAATTTGACACACCTTCCTGAGGGCGGATTTTTAAATTCTTTATTCTTTTTTATTCTAGAAACACTGCATGGTCGCATCTCTGAAACTGATTTTGTGTGAATTTTGCCGTTTCGTGCCTTAACCAACATACATACGTCTCAAAAGAAACCCGTATGCATAGCCTATATAGTTACTTTTTATATGGAATCTGTGAACTTTCCAGGACTGCTACCAGCCCTGGAAAATTACTGTAGTTACAGAGGAAGCTAGAGACAATCGTTTATTGTCCTACTTTCCTTGCCAAATTGTGTCGTATAATTTCCGTGTTTGCACGCTTCTAACTCAGAAATTCATTTGCCTTAGGCGGCGCCACAGGGGACTCCCATTATACAGTTTTAAACTAAAATCTAAGGTAAGATTTTATTTTATAAGTATACACTCTTCATCTAAAACTGAATATACTTGCTTTACTCTTTTATGGTCATTTTTTCCACTGAAAGGCTTCAGTTTGCAACTAGAACATGAATCTGATTTTCACTAAACCATATAATGAACCATTTTACATAATGCCATTTTTCAGTCTGCACTGACACCAAACGTTTTATAATCAGTTTTAGGCTACACCATATTACCAAAGTGAACATAACTGAAAAGTGCGCCATCAAAAAGAACTCTGGGGAAATGTTTGAGTTTGCCTATTTGTATTTCTTTAATAAATAGAAAATGTATAGAATAAATTGCAAAAATATACAATAGCCAGAATTTTTAGATTGCGAAAGGAACTTCGCACTCGCTCAGCGGTTTCTTTGAACGGCATAACTGAGGGAAATGAAAGGAAATGCAGATCAGCCATTTTACAGCAGCTCGTTTTGGACACGTTAATTATTAAAATGATGCCGATGCCTACAAAGCAGATTTACTTTCATATTTTGGAGGAATATTTCAAAAGACCACAAAAGCAATTCGGCATTGTATGTTGAGCACGTGGGAATTTGAACATTATGGAAGAAAAAACACCTGCTGTGGAAAAACTCCTCTTTGCAACATTCAGGAAGAGTGGCTAGATGGCCATAGGGCTATAGTATATAGCTGCGTACTGCAAAAAGTCCCTCTATAACTACATACTGTGTGTTATACTACATAGTGTTAAGTACATACTGAATACTGAACTTGATACTGTCAAAGCTGCTTGCTGGTTGGCACAGTTTCTTCTGGCATCTGAAACTGCAGATTTGCCCAGTCCTCTTAATGATTTTAAAAGTCTGTGGACAAATGTTTGTAGTCGCAGCACACTACCTTCTCTTCACCTTTGTGGAGTACGATTACACCCGTGTGATCATTCCACAGTGGGGCCGTGGAGAGTAGCCTACGATCGCACAGGTGTGATTGGAATACTGGAATAGAACGTCTTGTTACAATTGAGGTGTTTGGGTCTTTTCACAAACGTTTTGCAAAAAATTGTAAGTCTTCACTAATGTATGTCCTTAAGGCGAGAGGTTTATTTTAGGATGCAGAGGCATACACATAAACACAAGTGTCACCACGCCAGAGTATATGAACCGGACAACATAGGCTAGTAAGCTAACACTACAAGTCTAAATTAGCTACTTCCGTGCTAACAGCATATAGGCCTACAAGTTTTTACTTTAAAAGTGGGAAGTGGGAAGTGGCAAGGCCCGCCGTTATGGGGGTGCTTAGGGGTGCATTGCACCCGCATACGGACCTCAATGCACCCCCAGTTGTCTCCTTATATCTCAATGTCTACATAGCGTTTGTGACTTTTGTGCACCCCACTGTATTTCCTCCTGGCACCGACCCTAGGAGTGGTTATCGTGCTGATTGTGTTCTCAGCCATCTTAATTTTTCAGCATCCAGCCAGTATGACAGTCGTTTCATCATAATCAGTAGGGTAAGAAATTTCTCTTACAAACTTTCCAGAGGATTAACAGTATTTGAATCAATTTGTCACATTGAAATAGAATATAGACTCACAAACGGCGGTTAATTTTTAAACACGAAATGTACAGCAACATAGAGCGCAGTCGCGGGAGTCGGAACTTCATTATTGAACAACAAAACATTTCTGGAATACTGATATCGTGCCCAAAAAAGTCCACTCTGGGGTTAGAGTTATTTAGAATTTACGCGTGAGTTCACCCATGAAATATTCTGGGTGGTACCTGTGACAAGGAGCAAGGATAATCTAAGATACAGCACACGAGAGATATGGTTAAAAAGTTGTCTTTCCCGGAGACTTGGGAGGCTTGATACAAGATGTTTAGTGATACACTAAACATGGCAACTCAAGACAGCAAACGCGTGAACAGAGGGAAAGATTTACATTTACATTACATTTACATTTATTTATTTAGCAGATGCATTTATTCAAAGCGACTTACAAAAGTGCATACAGTAAGTATAGTGACAGTATGGGGACAGGATGTGTACAGTTCCACAATGAGACAGTAGTTCTCAGCTGAGAGCAAGGTCTGTTTGAGGACACAGTACTATCCAATTTGTACAACTACAGGGTATAGGGCAACTAATAAGATGCAACTTTAAACTTCAAACAGCAATTTCAACAACTTCAAACAGCGCAATGAGTGCCAGAGTAAAGGCGTTGACAAGAAAACAATACACAAGAAGCACACAGCAACTTACAACAGCCCCGTCCCTGGGGGGAAACGCCGTTGCCTAGCAGAGCGAGAACCTCCTGCTTTGTCCGTGCAAGGAGCAAGACGTCCAGTTGCTGCAGAGTGCAGGGGCCGGGCAGGACTAATTAAGACAGGTGAAAGTAAGTAAATGAGAAATAGAACACAGGACATTATGTGTTGGGAGAGTTGTTAGCCTGGCCTGACACTGTTGCTCATTTAATTTGAATGGATACACTCTATTGTGCTAGAAGTCGCTCTGGATGAGAGCTTCTGTTAAATGCGTGTAACGTAATGTAATGCGGCCAACAAAGGAAGCAGCTTGACAGTACCATGCTTCTCCAATTGATTTTACACAGAGCTAATGATCAAAATTGTCTTTGAATCATTTATTCCTGTAATGAGAATGTTCATAGTGTGTGTCCATAATATTATTTTCTGTGCACAAATTGTCCAGAACATTTGATATTCCAAATTATTGAGTCCATGTAAGTTTTCTACTGCTTCTCTTTGTGCCACTGCTACTACAACCTCTCAGACAAGGTTTCTGCACAGGTATAAAAATGCCATGTACCTCTGTCATCTATTGTCATATGCTTTTGGCATCCCATTCCGTCCCCATCTTGGTGTTCTTCCTTGTAAAGGAGACTGAGCACACATCTCCAATGTCTATTGCATGCAACAAGATGTATGAAACTGGTTTTCTTTTTCCAGACTCAACATGTCAAGTCAAATGAACTTCTCTGTAGCTCCGGAAGTCATCAGGAACATACGGTCAGTCAGTGGGCTCCCCCCTGCAGAGGCTTTATCTAATGTACAGGAAAGGCTTGACAGGCTGGAAAATGTCACTCTGGACATTGCTGTGACTGGGGAGACAGGGGCAGGCAAGTCTACATTTGTCAATGCCTTGCTAGGACTGAGGGATGGGGACCCAGGATCTGCTGAAACTGGAGTCACTGAGACAACCTTGGAGCCCTCCAGATATCCCCATCCCACAATGCCTAATGTGAACATCTGGGATCTGCCAGGGATTGGAGGCATTAAATTCAAAGCAAAAGACTACCTCAAGCAAGTTCAATTTGATCGCTATGACTTCTTTATCATTGTTTCTTCAGGGAGATTCAGAGAGCATGACATTATGCTAGCCAGAGAAATCCAGAAGAAGAAGAAGTTATTTTACTTTGTGCGTTCAAAGATAGATGGTGACATACAAGCAGAGCAACGAAAACCCAACCATGACATACAAAACACGCTATCCAGGATAAGAGAGAACTGTGTGGAAAATCTGATAGAAATAGGAGGTCCTAAGGTTTTTCTGATTTCCTCTTTCAATTTGGAAATGTATGATTTCCTTGAACTGACAAACACTCTGAGAGCTGATCTTCCAGAACACAAGAGTCATGCTCTTATTCAGTCCTTGCCAGTTTGCTCCTTGCAGATGATTGAGGAGAAAAAGAAAACCTTTGAGGAGGTTATGTGGGCTTCAAGCTTTGCCTCTGCTGCCATTGCAGTGATTCCTATTCCTGGTCTCTCAGCAGCATGTGACACTGGCATTTTGGTGGCGTTCCTGCTGAAATGCTATCACTCCTTTGGCCTGGATGAGAAATCACTCAAGAGGCTTTCAGAAAGAATGAATAAGCCAGTAGAAGATCTGAAAGCAGTGATGACATCTCCTTACGCAGGTGGGGTAAATAAGAAAGCAGTGCTCAGAGTTTTGGCCTCAGCAACAATTGGAGGAGCGATGGCGCTTGAGTACCTCTTGAGCAACATTCCTGTTGTTGGCAGTTTAGCAGCAGGGGGGATCTCTTTTGCCACCACATATTATCTGCTGAACACAGGGCTTGATGATATGGCAAAGGATGCCAAGGCAGTGCTGACAGCTGCAGGCTTAGAGTGAACATGGCAGAAATCAGGTTTCAGAAGAGATGAAAAAGAATAACCCACTGAAATACTTTCATTGATGCAACTTGCTTTTAAAGGTAGGTTGCATACTGATGATAAATACAAGGGTGATGATCACAGCAATCTGAATGCAAATTACAAATATGCTACATCACAAATGCCATTTATTGAACTTATAACTTGTACAACTTTTGATTGTTTTACTTTAATCTGTAGTTTTTGTTTTATGAATAGAATTACACTGAAATGTAGTGTTTATCATTACTTTTCCATTTATCGCACATATTCTTTTATAAACTCTGTATCTGCTTACATTTACATTTATTCATTTGGCAGACACTTTTATCCAACGCGACTTACATAGGTTACAGTTCTTTACAATGTTATCCTGTTATCTATAATATTTATACAGCTGGATATTTACTGAGGCAATTGTGGGTTAAGTACCTTGCCCAAGGGTACAGCAGCAGTGTCCCAGCGGGGATCGAACCAGCAACCTTTCAATTACAAGTCCTGCTCCTTGAGGACTATGCTACACTGCTGCCACTGCCTTCTGTTTGAAACAGTGGAGTTTCTACAGCATTACTTTTAGCATACCTGTTTTCATACGTGAGAACAGGCCTTTCTGCCTCTCAGGGCTCATCATTTAAAGTACACTGTAATGTTGTGGATCGTGAATGGCTTACATGACATTTAATAAAGTGTATCATGTATGATGCACTTTGCAATGCTTCTGCAGTGGCATTCATGCAGATTTTCGCAAACAATACAACCAAAAACAGCATTCAATACATTAATCAGCTTTAGGGATGAGGGAAATATAAGACATATAAGCTCTGCTTTGGCTAATGACAAAGACCATAATTTTCTATCTCATATACTCAACTGTTTACTCAAATGTTTCCTAAATGTGTATCAGTTAAATAGAAGTGTAGGTTAGGATGTGGTGTAATTGTGATGTAAGACTGGTGAGATACATGAAACCTGTCATTCCACTTATCTAAGACAGCATCAAGAACAAAGTCTCACAAAAACATAGATGTAGACATAATATTGTCTTTGGTGTTCTAAGGGGGAATAAGATTGTGACTATTTTCATTTATCATTTATTATAATATACTGCAATTTGATGAAGGCTCTGTGGTGCAAATTCTGTTTAAATATTGTTATTGAATTGGCAAGTGATGCATATGTCTGTATCTAAGAACAATAAAAGTTTGATAAAACTGGGTAAAAAGATACTTTTGGCTGAAATTGATGCCTGAGTGTCTGTTCCTTTGTCAGGATTTCAGAGGCCATTGCCCACAACAACCAGCAGGCGTCCTTGTTAACACCTGTTTGTTTTTTTGCCTGCTGCTTCCCCGAACTGCCACCAGAGGTCCTGTCTGTCCTGTCCTAGCCTGGTCATGTGTTTTGTATATATAAACCCTGCCTGCTCCCTGATCCCCTGCTCAGTCCTGAGCTGCCCTGCCATGTGTATGTTCCTGTTCACAAAGCTTGGTTTTTTTGTTGTTTTTTGAGTCCCCAGTGAAGTCACTTTCTTTATAACCCATCTGGGCTGCTGTGTTGTCTCTGCTATTGGTTTTGTCCTGCCCACTTGTTATGTCGTTATCCCAAATTTTGGATATCTCTCATAGTAAATGTCTTCCGATGAGAAAGGCGTGAAAAAACACCTGAGTACCTTATGCAGTCTGCTTTAGAGTAAACTCAACTGGATGGTCACGCAGTGATGGTGGAATATTTTGAGATGTTTGGTTGGGGGTCCAAAACCACCACATTTTCTGTGTGATGGTTTTGATGCCTTAGATGGTTAACTGCATGTAAGATGCTTCATGGGAACAACTAATACATTGGCCTACATAATATTTACTGTGTAGGTAAACAGCAAAGCACAGACTATCACTATATTTATTCCCTATGTGTTAATACCACTCTTATTAAACACAGAAATCATCACATTCCATTGAATTATAAGTTTACCATCAGGCCAAAGTGCTTTCCTCAGCCCCATTCTGATTTGTATCTCTGGTTCATCAGGGCGTCAAAGACAAGGCAGAACAAAGACTGTCCTCAAAAACTGAAAAACAGTTTTCAGTTGCAACCACTGTACCTGTACAGCCCCATCTACCATAAGTTTAAAACTAAATTCCCGGAATTTTGCCATGAATTTTTTTAGGTTGCGACCACTGTACCTGTCCACCCACATCTACCACACACTTAAAACAAAGTCTCTTTTGCAACCCTGGCATTCAAAGCAGGAGGAAGAAATTGATATTGGAGAATAAATTGGAGGCATGTTTTATTGACCAGGTGTTATCATCACTGCTTCTATGCACAGGTCTTCTAACTACTGTTTGCCGGGCCTCCTGCACAGGTAGCCTGGATGCTTTGGTTGGAGGCCTAGTAGTTGGTGAGGATGTCATTGATCCAGGGCAGCAGAGCACAGACCTTGGTGTACACTCCAGGGTAGTTGGGCTGAGCGCAGCCATAACCCCAAGATACGATGCCCTGCAGCTCACCGTTACACACCAGCGGACCACCGGAGTCACCCTGAGAGGGGGGGGGGGTGTAGGGAGAGATGGGAGAGGTATGGAGGGAGAGATGGGGTTGGAGTGTAGGGAAATAAAAAAGGGAGAGTGGAGGAAAAAGAAGAGCCTATTAGATGCTCAGAACTCAGACAATTTAAAGTAAAACAACATAATTGTTGCTGCCCTCCATCCCGGAAATGTCTTGCAATCCAATATAATGGAGTTATGAGCCCATATCCCAAAACTAATGCATGCTTCAGTGTAGCAGTTGGCATACGTGTGCACCATGGCACACTAGAGAGGTTCATAGAAGTAGAGAGGATGTTGTTAACCCCTGCCTCGGCATGTTGACGTGAACATCCTTCCATTAACCTATTTGAGATTTTCTAGACGTTGTGCTCTCTATGCCAGCTGTGAATGAATGTAAGAGGTTAAGCACATATATTATCAGCAGCCATGAGGCTCTTCCATACCTGACAGGCATCTTTGCCACCCTCCAAGTAGCCTGCACACACCATGTTGTTGGTGATCTGGCCAGGATAGGAATTCTCACAGTCGGTGTTGGACAAGATGGGCACTTCCACACACTGGAGGTTGAAAGGGTTAAACACTGAAGGGGGGAGAAAGGAGTGGGAAGGCAGATGTGACAGATATTGGCACAGTTGGCAAGCTGTTTATAAAAACCTTTATAATGACCCTTGATGCAGTTTTAAAGAGGGTACTAATAATGATACATAATGGTGTATGTTCTCTCTCTCTCTCTCTCTCTCTCACACACACACACACACACACACACACACACACGCAAACATTTCAGCATACTTATACATTCTGACATATGTATACTTGCTGAACATTTGTATTTTTTAGTGAGTAGTGATAGCTGCCTGAGCCTTTTTTGGTGTATTTTTTTAATTAAGTGCATGGAGAAGCCTTGTACCTGAAGAAGGTGTGTCCATTCACAGAAATTGAAAGGGGACACAGAGATATACTGTAGCAGACACAGAGACACTGGGAGTAAACTTGGAAAATTTTCTAACAAATAAATATCCAGCAAACGTTGCTTCGGCAGAAATAGAGAGAGTGAGCACTGGATTCATACTCTCTAGGCCATCAACTCTTTTTTTCTCCAGAGCACATTAATACACCTGGCTGAAATGACTTTTGACTTTTTCTTTAATCCTTTTACTTAAACAAAGGTGCCACACCTGCAACACCTATGAATACAATAAATATGTCTGTCCTTACATCTTGTAGTAACCCAACACCCTACCTCAAGAATATTAGGATAAATGTCTTGCAATAACTTTTGATGTTCATGGAACATTTTTCTGTTACTTACCTTTACTTATTTTTGTAAGCTATAGTATATAATAATTTAAGATTGAATTGTACTTATTATATTATTATATCATGATAACATCTTAACGATGATAACAAGCTGGACATTATTACAGACCTCTCTCCCTCTAGAAATGTACAGTACACTTTGTGACCTTGATATTCTCACACATTGGGAAATAAAATCCCATGTAAACCCCAGCACAGCCTAGCGCTGTATTCTCACCCTGGTCAGTGTAGATGTTGCCCCAGCCGGACACAACGCACATGTCCCCAGCTTTAGGACAGGCCCTGGGCAGGGAGACGGGCCGCACAAACTTGTTTACGGTGACGGGGTGTGCCAGCTTCATCAGCATGATGTCGAAGTCCAGGGTCTGGTAGTCATAGCTCTGGTGCCAGTAGATGGCATCGACTGACATGTACTGCTCCGTGCCCTCGTACTCCCAGATGTGGTGGTCGCCCAGGATGGCAAATTGGGTGGTGGGGCTGAGATGGAGGAGATGGAGGTGAGGGGAGGAGCCGGAAGGAAGGAGAAGAGGGAAGGACATTTACAGTTGCAGCACTCACCTCATCCAGCAGTGGGCAGCAGAGATCACCCACTGGTCATTGATGAGGGAGCCGCCGCAGAAGTGGTAGCCAATGTTGAGAGAGGCCTGCCAGGGCTGGGAGTGGGCTGTGCACTCATAACCCCCGACAATCTTATCATCCAGAGGAGCTGCGGCTGAGGAAGACAGACAGAGGGACAAAGAGGGAGAAAGACAGGCTTAAATACAGTGAAACCTCACTGAATGTAAACTACAGCATCCACACAAAATGACCCACGTTCTTCTATGTACAGTTTGATTTAATTTGTTAGAAGAGTAGCCATTTCTTTGGACTTATTGTTCTCAGTACTTTTGTTACTGAGGCAATAATTTCTGTGTGTGTATATTGCCTCATGTTAATTTATTACAGTGCATTAGAGGTACTGACTGACAGTGTGTGAGGATGCATGGACCGTGAGTCTGTCAGTGAGCTGACTACTGACGTATTTATTTCAGCATTTTCAAACTTCCCATCAGGCTATCTGTGCATTGGTGTATATCAGTTTATATGAGTGTAGCATTTTAGCTTTCGGAGTCAGAGCATACAATGCCTGCAAGTGTGCCGGCAGTGCTTTTTGTCTCTTTGGTTTGTCTTTGCCTGTAGGTATATTGCGTGTCTGTCTGTGTGGATGCATGATATCGCTATGTCTATGTGTAAATGTGCTCGGTCTGTCCTTCTGCATACTACCTGCAGCACCCAGGAGCGCAAGTACAATCAGCCCAATCATTCTGCCAGCACAGATCTTCACCCCAGCTGGAAGCATTGCGCCCTGCTACCCTGTATTTATAGACGGGTCTTTATCTTACCTTAACACAGCCCCCTCCCTCCCGAGGGGCCTTCAGTTAATAAGTTAATGCTCTCTACTTGGCATCTTCCAAGATATTTCTCTCAGCCTTATCCTTGTGAGATGTTCTTTTTTTATATATGAAAGATTAAAGGAATTAGTCATTTAACAGCTGTAAGAATCTCAGCCTTGTAAGCAGAAAACAGGCACTGTTAAAAAAAATGCTGGCTTATTCACTATCTTCATTTTAACCGTTGGGGTCTGCACAAGGCCCGGAAAATGATTTGTTAATTCAACTCTTTCACATCTTGTATGTTTTTCTGTGTTAAATCTAACCTCTATGGGGCTTTATTTCTCTACCAGTTAGCTTGTACCTTGTCTGGCCAGCTTTTAAAACTTGGTCATGCAGCAGTTAATAATATTGTGACTGTGTATGGCTGTCACTTGTGTTGTACTCTGCCTCACTTGTAAGTCACTTTGGATAAAAGCGTCTGTCAAATGAAGAAATGTAAATGTATTTTATGTAATGAATCAAAGCATTTTTGCTCCCTGGAGTGGTGACCTGATAACCAGAGGTTTTCCTTCATAAGAGACACATCATAATGAGACCTCACTATGAGCCCTTTACATGGGCTGATAGCACATTATACAGTAGCATTAATAATAGTGGTTTGGGTGTTGCTCAAGTCAAGTGTCAGTACATGTTTTTCCAGTTTCTTATCAGCCTTGCCAGCATTACAGCTGTCCATTTTCCCCTCTCTGATATTGACCAGCACAACTCTTGGAGTTTATTCAAGGGCAAGCTGCCTTGAGCTTGTATGAATAGGTGCTGGTACACAATGACTAACAGCAAGTAACCTACTGACCCGAATTCATTGCAAATACATTTTATATTTATGTAAAGTGCTTAGCAGATTGCTTCTTTTCCAGAGCAGCTTGCTTCTTTTCCAAAACAACTTGCTGGATATTTACCGAAGCAGTCCAGCTTAAGTACCTTGCTCACGGGTTCAGTCATTTGTGTTCCAAGACCCTTCATCACTACATGACACTGCTGCCCTTAAAAACGTTCTTAATTCCAAAAAAATTTTGACCCAAACAGCACTACCTCAGGAGCAGTTAATGGCGTTTTTATGTGCCCTCTGATAAATGACATCAGCAGCGGTGAGTACTGGACACTCGATCACTAACTATAGGATTCACGTACCAAATAAAAGAACAGACAGTGCACGGGGCCAGAATGGACTGAATGGAAAGACTGTGAAAACAGAGAGAGACATTAAGTCTCCTGTAGGTACAATGCAACCACTTCTTTAATGGAATCATTTCTACAATGCATTTATATTGCATAATATTCACAGTGCAGATATCAGATTTGCCACATGTTCTGGATGATTTTTGTGTGTTACCGTGTGTTTGTGATCTGGTGTGGAGACACATGCAGGCAAGTAGGGTTATTCCACAAAGCGGTAAAGAGTCAGGTAGTGCTGGTAAATGGACAGTGAGGAATGATAAGCTGATGCGGAGCTGTGTGTCCTTGTGTCCCATGATTCCCCTAGAAAACACCTGAAGCTCCTCTATCACTGCTCAGCCCGGCACAGATGGGCTGCCAAGCAAAAGTTAACCATTACCTGCAGAGTGTGTGTAGGTGCTGGGGACACCCATGGCGTGGGTGAGTGGGGAGGGCGGTGAGGGTATAAATAGTGGCCAGCGTGTGGTCAGCTGTCTTCGGCCGGGATAGTCAGCATTCTTTGAACGCCATGAGACTGCTTTTGCTGCTGGTGCTGGTGGGAGCTGCTGGTAACTGAGCAAAAATTGCTATTCAAAAATTATGATAATGAGGCTGGTGATGACAACTAAGCAATTTATGCAGCTAATCCCTTTGACATAATAGAAACAATGACAATATTTTGCTACAGCATGATAAGTTACAAAATAGCTGTAATAGCAATTAAGATTCTATCAATAATCATGCTTAATAATAACATTTCAGTCGCAGTGTTAAGTTATGGCTAGCGCAAACAGCGAAAATTACTCTGGAGGTATGCATTTCTGAATCATTTCTAATACGTTTGTGGTAATTTTTATGAAGAAATTGTCAGGAATGTGCACTGCAGTTTACAGTAATGAAAGTGAATTTCACGTGCATTAACAGAAAGAGAGGAAAATAAGCTGTCTATGAGTCAGTCACTACCATATTGAAGTTTATTTTGAATGGCAAGTGAATGACCAAACACATTAATTAAATATTAATAAATAAATATTAATTAAATGAAATATTAATTAAACATAAATTAATTAAACAAAGTGCGGAGGTGTAATTCACATCAGAACTGGCAAACACTGATCTTCCACAGTAGTGAGTCCTAGTCTCTCTCCTAGTCTGCCAAAGTTGACGGTAGTTTTTTCGGTGTGGTTTCAGTGGCGGTTCCCAGAGAGGATGGCCGAATTATCGGGGGGTACGAGTGCTACCCTAACTCCCGGCCCTGGATGGCCTCTCTCAACTATGGCTACCACTTCTGTGGAGCAGTGCTCATCAACGAACAGTGGGTGCTCTCTGTCGCCCACTGCTGGTACAAGTAAGTAGTGCAATGCACAGGGTGTGTGTACACTGACCGCTTTTAGTCCTCATTGGTGTCACTGGTGCTTATCTGTGATTGTAATACATGTGATGTGTAATGGAGACTGTAGCTTATGGAGAGTAGCTTGCGGTGAAACCCACCCAGTCTTTTGGACTTCATTTGTTATGTTCAGTGGCATTGCATGCCTCCTGCATGTTCTTTGTCTTTCAGTCTAAACCTCTTAGAGCCAGTCTGTGAATATAATACTAACCAATCTCTCTCTCTAACCAATCTCTCTCGTCCTCTTCTTCTCCCCAGCCCCTATGCCATGCAGATCATTCTGGGTGAGCACAACCTGCGGGTGTTTGAGGGCACTGAGCAGCTCATGAAGACTGACACCATCATTTGGCACCCAAGGCAAGCCCTCTCCGTTCTCTCCTCACTATATACTGCCACGCGCTCCTTTAAAAGAACCCACCACGTTGGGTTCTTTTAAAGGAAAAACATGAATGGGCATGTGACTCCACCCTCTTCATATTTGAACACACTGTATCCATGACCAGCCTCTGTGACTCCACCCCCTTCTGTATATCGTCAGTGTAGCCATAACTACCGGACCCCTAAGACTCCGCCCTCTCTGTCTGTCCTCACCGCAGCTATGACTACCAGACTCTGGACTATGACATCATGCTGATCAAGCTCTTCCACCCGGTCACCATCACCGACGCTGTGCGGCCCATCCCCCTGCCCACCGGCTGCCCGTTTGGAGGGATGCCCTGCACTGTCTCGGGCTGGGGCAACACGGAGAGCGAGACTGGTGAGCGAGGCCCGACTCGGTCCACACGTCTCTCCGTGCTTCTTGCTCTCCCAGCTGCTTCTCTCTCTCTCTCTCTCTGCCTCTCTGTGGCTATCAAGACCATTTAATCTGCATCTGTCTTTCACTTGGTGCCAGTGTTTATCTGTTCCTAACAGTAAGCATTAAATTGTCTCTTTCTCCTTAGCAGTATAAATTTTTTAAAAATCATTGATTACTACCTGTAGTGTTGGTAGAGTTGTGTTTCATCATGTGTTTCATTCCTCTAGATCTGACATATATGTGATTGCATGACATTGCATTACATTACAATCATTTCGCGGACGCTCTTATCCAGAGTGACTTCTAGCACACAAGGACAGGAGTGCATCCGTTCGAGTTGAATGAGCAATAGTGTCAGACCAGGCTAACAACACTCCCAGACCAGTGACTGTGGAAGACAAGGCACAGGACACACTTGATCCTCACCCGCATCTTGCTCTCACCTCTCCGTTTCTCTCCCAGTGAACTTGCCCACCCGCTTGCAGTGTCTGGACGTGCCCATCATTGACCAGAAGGACTGTGAGAACTCTTACCCCGGCATGATCACTCGCAACATGGTGTGCGCTGGCTACATGGACGGGGGCAGGGATGCCTGCAATGTACGTACCCTCACTCTCTTTGCTTATCTCATCTGCACAGATTTGCTGATCCCATAATTAACTGGCTTGGATCATTACATTGTATTATTGTCATTTTGCAGATTCTCCTATCCAGAGTGACTTACACAGTTTTTTTTTTACATGTTATTCACACAATTTTTACATGTTATTCATTTATACGGCTGGATATTTACTGAGGCAATTGTGGGTTAAGTAACTTGCCCAAGGATAAGCAGTAGCAGCAGTGTCCCAGCAGGGAATCACACCAGCAACCTTTTGGTTACAAGTCCTCCTCCTTACCACTATGTTACACTGCCACCCACTCATATTGCAGATACGGGCCATGGAGAATGAGATGATCCCCATGCAGATAAATTTTAACTCCAGTAGACTCAGATGAGAAGGTGCTGAGAAGAACTGATTCCCATAGACATGAACTCTCTCCTCACTCTTCACACCAACAGCAGGCAGCCCTTGGTCATCAGAGGCCAGCTGCCCTCTAGAACTTCACTAAAGCAGTGGTTGATTTCAATTCCTTCCCCACTCCTGCCCTGCAGTCAGTCCATTTTGCACCTCTTTAAAACATATTTTTGCGCTTCATGAAATATGTTTTCCCAAGTCAGTTCAGTGCATTGGCATTAAGCAATAAAAGACACAGACGGTTTAATATCAGCACAATCTAAAATGAGAGCTAAAAAAACGCTTTTCCCCCTTCTGCATTTATTAGTGAGGATTCCAGTAATGATCAGTTTCTTCCTTTTATAATCTACCAACTCTCTCTCTCTCACACACACACACTCTTTCTTCCTCTCACTCCTTCTGCCTCCATGTCTCTCTCCCTCGTGCTCTCTCCGTCTCAGGGCGACTCTGGGAGCCCACTGGTGTGCTACGGGGAACTGCATGGACTGGTGTCATGGGGACAGGGTTGCGCTCAACCTAACTACCCGGGGGTCTACACCAAGGTGTGCGAGTTCCTGTACTGGATCAAGGACACCATGGCGGCCAACTGAGGGATCGAGTTCTGTTCTCCAACCACCTTAAAATGTTTCTCTTCTCTCCTTTCCTCTACTCTCCGTCCTCTCATCTCCCCACACCACTCTCTCCCTGTGAATTCTTCATTACTTCCTCTTAATTCTTCCTCATCTTCTTTCCTCATCTCTCTTTTTCCTTACTTTTCTCCCTCACTCCATCTCAGAACTGAGGAACCAGAGTCGGCGCAGACCGTGTCCATGTAAAACAGACAGTAAAACTCTGTCACACCACTGGCTGTGTCACTGGCTCTTTTGGCTTCAATCGCTGATGTTCTTTCTGGTCCCTAACAGTCAATATCCCTAATCATCTAAGATTATTTTCTGTCAGTGTCCTGATGCAAACACATTTCATTTGAAATTTTTGGACTACTCATTTAAGAACAGCCAAAGGTATAACTCTAGCCTTCCAATGCATGCTTTAATTTTTACAGATATAGGACTTGTATAAAAGAACAAACTGAACTTGCGACTCTGCAAACTGAAAACATTCATATCTCAAGACATTTCTGCATACAAACACACCCTCTTTTTCCTACAGAAACAGCACATATCACATATACAGGTACAGTCACATATACATTGGACAGTACCTCTGATTTGCTCAATATCAAACTTTTTGTCATTCCAGACTCACTTTTTCAAAGGTACCAATCCATAAATGTTGCATAAACCTGAGTGCAAACACTGAAGTAAACCCGAGTGCAAACCTCTAAAATTAAAATTAATTAACCTAAAATTACCTTGGTTCACCACATACCCACTTCACTTACAAACCACACATTCAGAAATTAACCAAATTCATTGAAAAAATCCATGTTTACAATTAAATATCGCAAATCCGGTCCCTCATTATTGTAAGAGCCTACAAGATCCATAGCAATCATACCCATTGGACCCACCACTGAACAATCCTTCAGCCGTGTCTAGCTGTTTGAAAGTGATGTCACCCTACTAGCCATAAAGCAGTATCTATTACAAAGGCGCCTTTTTATTAGCATTCACAAACTTCTCCAAGGGTGTATGATAATAAAACAATCGAGACCCAGTAACAATAAGGCTCAATAACACTTCTCAATAGTCCAACACCTCATGAAAAAAAATGCACATAGTCAGTGGTCCTATTTGACAAATGCAAAACTCAGTATCCCATTATCACAAAAAGATTCGTCATCCCTGAGCGCCTTTGAGTACAATTACAAACACTCCATACACCATAGCTGCTAGCTGAAGAGGCGCGCTTTCTCTTTAAAACATTTCCTCTTCATCCCCATGTAATCACCTTTCACCTTGTGCAGACTGACACCTCTTCAGCCTACGCATTGATAAATTCTGCATCTATCTCTCCAACATTTCTACACATCTCTTGCCATCTGTTTCGATCTCTGTCTTTCCTTTACTACAGGGCAGGGGTGCCCTGCTGAACAATTTTCCAGCTGGGTCTGACCTAATGTATTCTTACCTTTTCCCCACGTAACGTAAAAAAAATTGTCTAAATGACATTGCACTGACTGTGAGAGCTTGATGCTGAAAACAAACTAGGCCAGCTTATCGACAGAGGAAACAATTACCATCAATTGCGGAATGGTTGATCTCGTAATATTTGACATGATTACAGTTTGATATTATTACAGTGATAATACTGCTGATTATAATGACCATCAAAATTTATATAATGACCATCAAAATTTATATCAGACCAAATGGAGGAAGAAGAACAGACACATTGGGATCCATGAATTGATGTTATTTTATATCAGATGTTCAAGAGAATAATCAACCAATGACATCCCTTTATGTGTCAAACTGAATCTCTTTCTATGTCATAGATTACCTCGAAAATAATTATTCCTAACTCTATACATTGCATTGCAGTGTAAACCTTAGCATTATATATGTGATGCAGGTCACTTTCTTGACAAGACGGTGTGTGTGATAGGGGGGATTGAGCCCAGACTCAGTTCAGTTCATTCATAATGATAAATTGATCACTCTGATTAGAACGGTCCTCTGAGCCCCCAGTCAGCGGGTGGGCCATTTCAGGAGGACATGGATCTTTCCATATCTCTCCGGTTGTGTCTCTCTTTCCGCAGCATAGCCGCCCTCTCCTCCCTCTCTCTCTCTCTCCGCCCGTCTCTTTCCACAGCCGTCGGTCCAGCCCAGAGCACACCGCCTGAGGGAGAGACAGAGAGAGGGAGAGGGAGAGAGAAAGAGAGAGAGAAAGAAAGAGAGAGAGAGAGAGAGAGAGAGAGAGAGAGAGAGAGAGAGAGAGAGAGAGAGAGAGAGAGAGTTGGGCATGATGATGAATTTCATTGTTTTTGTGTAATACAGTCCTGTCTGCTTTGTCTCTCTTTACTGTCTTTCATTCCTTGGTCACCACTCTCGTGAATACATACTCACACACCCACACACCCACACACCCACCCACATACTCACACACACACACACACACAAATAGATAAGCACACATACAAACACAAGTGCACGCACTCCCACACACACACATACACATGCAGCATCACTCGCTGATACTCACTGTCTCTACCCGCTTGTGAGGGTGGTACTTCAGTACTGGACTGTTCACTGCAGAGAGAAAGGAGTTTAAAGCAAATGCATTACACAGAAATCTTGTTGTTCATATTCCACTGTCTGACAGCAAAGATGACCTCAGATATAAGCACCAACAGCTCACTGGCCTCATCTTAAGCTGTGGATGAAATCACTGTGGATGTTTCGTACGGTTATAGGAAACACATTCAGAGTAATTCAACAGACCTGTTGAAGTGGGGGCTGTGAAGTGGTAGCGGTCTGGAGCCCCCAGAGTTCTCCTCTTCACTGCTGGAGTATTCTTCCCACTGCCATCTGGGTAAAGACACAGTGACCGTTGGTTCAGTTGCCATGACAGCCATGGTTAACAGTGCCCCCTCTCTCTGTCAAAGACTAACAGGAAGTCTGCACCTGTCTGCACACCCAGTCCTTCTGATGTGTTACTATTAGTGGTTAGTGTCTTCTTATTCCACATAGACCAAAAGTAATGATGATGTTGAAGAGACAGACCTGAATGAACTCAGGATCAAACAGTTAAGTGTTCAGTTATTGCATTACATTACACTTGCTTAACAGAATCTCTAATGTAGAGCAATTTACATGGCTTTCAATATGTACAGTCCAATCAGTGTGCTCACCTGTTAGCTGAGGCACTCTGTCTATGGAGCTGTCTCTCCATGTGAGAGCTACCATGGGTCTGCAGAGAGAGAGAGAGAGAGAGAGAGAGAGAGAGAGAGAGAGAGATTAGAGTGTGTACTGGACCTTCAAAGTGTCAGTCTTTACTCACTTACCTTGAGTACAATTACAAACACTCCGTACACCATAGCTGCTAGCTGAAGAGGCGCGCTTTCTCTTTAAAACATTTCCTCTTCATCCCCATGTAATCACCTTTCACCTTGTGCAAACTGACACCTCTTCAGCCTACGCATTGATACATTCTGCATCTATCTCTCCAACATTTCAACACATCTCTTGCCATCTGTTTCGATCTCTGTCTTTCCTTTACTTTCCTTTACTTTAGTATCTCTGTAGCCTCACAGTGTTTCTACACAATGTTTTACATTTACACTTAGTGGACACTGTTATCCAGAGTAACCTACGAAAGGGCATCCAAGAAGGCTAGGCAAAGGGTAGAGGTGATACTAAATTGGAGGTGTCACTATGTGATAATAGGAGTCATTACATAGCATGTCATATTCTGTCAAATGCCATAGTAACCGCAAGAGGAAGTTAGAGGATATAGCAAATTACATTATATTATTGGCATTTAGCAGGCGTTCTTATCCAGAGAGACTTACATTACAGGTTACAGTTTTTTTTACAATGCTATTCATTTATATAACACAATATTTACTGAGGCAATTGTGGGTTAAGTACCTTGCCCAGGGGTACAGCTCGCAGCGCCCCAGTGGGGAACCGAACTGCCAATCTTTCAGTTACAAGTCTTGCTCCTTAATCACTACGACGATAGTTTGAGGATGTAGCATCAATGTTTAGGCTTCAGTGTCAGGTTGAATGATCAGCAAAGATCTTGAACTGATTTTGTAAACCATTGCAGAGTTCCATTCAAGAACACCACCAAGAGCGAAAAACATTAAGGGCAATCTTGGCCTCTCTGACCGAATTTGCATTTATCCAAGTGAGAGGTTTGAAAGAAGGAAAATAACAGAGGCCCACTTGTGCCCCAGGACTAGAGCTGCCAACCACTGCTGTGGAGCGGCTGTTTGTGTCATATGCTGCCAATGTGGTGTAAGAGCTGAATATACTCACAGAGCGAGACTGAGAGTGCTTGGCGTGGACCTCGGACACGGAGGTTCGGAGGGGGGGTCTCGGGGAGGGGCAGGGGGAGGAGGTGCTCTGTTTTGGGGGAAGGGGTGGGGGCCTGAGGCCAAGAGAGGGGCTCTGGTACTCTGCTGGCACCTGCATGTGCAAAAGAAGATGTGTATGTGTGTGTGTGTGTGTGTGAGAGAGAGAGAGAGAGAGAAAGAGAAAGAGAGAGCATACGCAAATTATTGGATGCCATAACAGGCACTGAGAGATCCACAGACACATTCTCCCTCCTGATCTGCAGCTTTATGTGTGCCTCACCATACAGAAATGAAATATGCTGTAATGTATTGAGAAATATGTTGTAAATATATTGAAAAGGCAATTAAAATATATTAATACAAATCAGAAATATATTGCAATATACCAAAATGGCAATAATTTGCATATTTTAAATACAGCTTGAGCTACAAATATATTCTCTAAAACATATTCCCAATACATATATTTTTTGTATGGGTCCACCCACACATCCAGCATACACAGTGGCACATCATTACCCTTCTCATGGAGGCCAGCTCCTTCATCACCAACTCCACGTCCTCCAAGTCATCATCATCCTCTTCCTCATCCTCATCCTCCTCCTGTTCCACAGCCTTCCTCTCCCTGTCCGGCAGGAAGGGTTCAATGGAGATGGACTCCGTGCCCCTGATGTCACAGCGACAGTACGGGCACGTGTGCCCGTCTGACTTCTGAAAGAGACGCCCCAATGGATATAAGACAATACACAAACCACTGCACTCATAACTGAACTGAAAGAAAGGGTTTAGCACAATCACAAATGACTGGCTGCATGCCTCTACCATTGCTAGTGCTACTGTTATATCAATACTGCTGGGAGATCACGCTCACTGGTCTGGCAGTATAGTTAGCCTGGTCTGACAACGTTGCTCATTTAACTTCAATGGATACACTTACTGTATGTTCTATTGTGGTGGAAGTCACTCTCGACAAGAGTGTCTGCTAAATGCATATAATGTAATGTAATGTAAAGATCTACTGCCTTGATGAGGCGGCAAACTGTGGCCAATGTGGGAATGTTATCAGAGGTGTATCAGAACAACACAGAGACACATTGAACATGCGCTCCCTATCACACAGGAAACTGTGGCATTTTCATTTTGTTATTATGCATGTTTTTATATGCAGACCTAGATATCAAAACACTGACTGAGCAGAGCAGCTCACTAACACAGAGCAGCATTAGGCAGACACTCCAGGAGAGAGAGGTTTGCCTGAAGTATATCTCAGTTAATGGCAATGAACTATTACCATGGTAGCAAAGTGTGTGTTTTTGCATGAGAAAAAATAACCCGCAGAAAGTGTTTTATTGGACATTGAAAATGGTTAACAAATCTGCTTGGTGAGGGCTGTTTGCTTAGTGTGTGAATGCTATGTCCAGCTGGAGACTTTCCTAGTGGTTCTTTCAAATATACAATTTGAATGAAAATCAAATGCGTCTTCTTCCTAAGAATGATGATAAATACGTGTGTTAGATGCGATTTTTGAGGTAAACTGATCAGAGAACAGCCCCAGGGCTCTGAGGGTGCGTGAGGTAATGTAAGGTGTGCCGACACACCTGCCAGCCGGTGAGGCAGGGCTTGCACAGCAGGTGTCCGCAGGGCTTTATCCTCGTGTCCTTGTCACGCTCCGTGCAAATCTTACACAGCTGGAAGGTGCTGCCCATCTCACAGTACAGCTCATACTGTTCCTGGAAAGAGAGCAAGAGAGAGGGGGGAGGTCGGTCACACACTGACTGACAGAATGCTCCAGGACACTGTCAGAACATGGAGATAGACACACACACATACGCGCACACATACACACGCACACACACACACACGCACACACACACGCGCACACACACACGCGCGCACACACACGCGCGCACACACACACGCGCACACGCACACACACACACGCACACACACACGCGCACATACACACACGCGCACACACACGCGCACACACACTCACACATGCACACACACACGCACACGCATGCACACACACGCAGACACATACACACTCACACACACACGCACGCACACACACGCACACACACGCACACACATGCATGCACACACACGAACAGACACTCACACACGCACACACTCACACACACACACGTGCGCACACACGCAGACACTCACACACGCACACACACACACACACACACACACACACACACACACAAGTACACAGTGACCAGAAAACAGCGAGGAGGAAAGTGGACCGCTCACACACTGGCTGACAGGATGTAACAACACGTCAGAGAGGATCACACACTAGCTGAAAGACAGAATGGTACAGGAAACCAACACGCTGCAAGACTGAGCCGGACGCACCAGATACTGCGGTTCACTCTCATGACGTTGGGAGGGGAGGGAGAGAGAATTTTAGGTAAACACAGGTTGGCTATAAAAATAGTACTGGTGTGGTTACCTCTGTGACTTTGACTTTTCCCTTGTGGACGGAGTCGCACAGGCTGGTGAGGTCAGGGTTGATGTCGCGGCCATCTGGATACAGGTAGCTGAGGCCGCATAACACATAGCATTACATAGAGGCAGGCAAAGAGACCTGATGCTATTTATACAACACAACCCATTCAACCGTCTCTATTACTATGGGATTACAGTTTGTTATTGTCTCACAATGACTGTGTGTTACAATTTTTTTTGTTCAGTTGAACAGCCATATATGAAAACACTCGCAGGATTATGCGCTTGTTTGTATTACTTTGTGTACAGTACAAGTCAAAAGTTGGGACACATGGGAAACATGCATTCAAAGACATTTTGATCTGAAGACCTATGCTTGAAATGTGTTCCTTAGACAGATATAAATAGCGAACTTGATGTCTACGTATGAATTTCTTTCCAAAACCAAATTTTTATTTTTTAAAAAAATATTTTTTGGCTACTTTGAAGAATCTAAAATATAAGATAGTTTTGATTTGTTTAACACTTTTTTTGGTCACTGCATAATTCCATTTGGGTTATTTCATAGTTTTGATGTCCTTCCTATTATTTTAAAATATGGAAAATAGGAAAAATTAAGAAAAACCCTTCTATGAATAGGTGTGTCCAAAATTTTGACTGGTACTGTATGTGTGTGTGTGTGTGTGTCTGCATGTATGTTAGTATTTATGTGGGTGTGTGTGTCTCTGTGTGTGTGTGTGTGTGTGTGTGTGTGTGTGTGTGTGTGTGTGTGTACTTACCAGCCCTCTCTGAATCCCTTGATAAGTGCCTGGGAGAGAGGGTTATTCTGGGGGATTGTCTGTACAATGCTGCCGTCCCCTGTCACATGACCAATAGCCCACTGGCCCATGTGCGTGCAGCTCAGACGGAAGATATAGCTGACAGGAGAGAGACGCATTGGCTGTAATCGCACATTTGCAGGCAATTCAAATTCTGATTCAATCAAAAAGTTCAGATTCAGTCATGAATACATAAATACAGCTCAATCTACAATACAGTACATCTATTCATTACCACATTTTTGGAGTATCCCAACAAAAGGTTCTCCTATCCTGGCCATTCTCACTCTTCCACCCAAGCCCCTCTCCTCTAAGACTATTCCCCCCTCCCTCTCTCCACTCCCTCTCTCCCTCAATACCTTCCAGGCCGGTGGATGTAGTTCTCCAAGCGGGTCTTGACCTGGTCATAGGTAAGGAACGCCATGTAGCCTGGGTGAGTCACTGCCAGTTGGTTCCAGTTCCTCAACAGGGTTGACCAGGGCTGAGGAGGAGGAGGATGAAGGAGGAAGATGGGGAAGGGAAATCGGAAGACCATGTTACGCTTAGAACAGGATAACGCACTGTGCAACGCAGTATAGAGGATGGTGTGGTGCAAGATGACTAATTCTGTGCCAGCTACAGTGTCATGTGGCATTGTAGGTACAGATTTTCGGGACAGTACAGTACCTGGAAGAGCCTGGTGAAAATGTCAAACTCAAAGATAGACACATGGTCATTGCAGGTGAGGTCCACTGTGGATTTCAGAGCCATGGCCTCCATCCCCTCCTCAAACCCGTGCACCTGCTTCAGCTGCTGCTTAAATGTGTGCCACTGCACTATACACCTGAAGGAGAAGGAAAGAGGTACCTGCTTAATATTGTCCCACTCTGATGATCTGATCATCTGAACCTCCTCTGCTGTATTGTACTAGGTGAGGCAAACAAGGATACACTTCCTTACTTCTGTGTAACTGTAATGATCTGCTGGTTAAAATGGCCCCAGTGCTCTATATACCCCTGAGACACACGGATACACCTACTGAATAAGAACATAAGAAGTTTAATGATGAAAACATGCCATTCAGCCCAGCCAGGCTCATCCTGCCTGTAGTCTATAATGTATCAAGACTGTGTCAGACCTGGTCTTAAACATTTTCTGGGCCTCTGCTTCCATTGCCAATCCAAATAAACTATTTTATATATATATATATATATATATAATAACATTCCTTGTGAAAAAAGGTTGCTAATGCCAGTCTGAAGTTTACCAGTCTTGTTCTTCTTTCTCCTTCTCTCTCTTTCATCCCTGAAAGAACTAATCTTAAAATAGCTTCTGTAGTCAACTTTAAAAAACGTAAAACCCTCAATAAGATCTCCCCTGACTCTCCTTTTGTAAGGAATAAAATATACTATGTGTCTTGAGATTATATTCAAAAAGCATATTTTTGATACCTGAAACCAGTCTTGTTACCCTCTGTGCATTTTTTTAAAAAGATTATACACTGCAAAAAATCCAAATCTCACCAAGCATATTTGTCTCTTTTCAAGTCAAAATATCTTTTTACACTTAATATAAGACACAGTCACCAAACAAGCAAAATTTCCTTGAGCTACAAGGACTTGTTTTTAGACGGTGCATCTTGAATATCTTGTTTGGTGAAACTGTCTTGAAAACATCTTACTTTGAGTGGTATATCAAATTAAGCAAGCCTTTTTGACAAGTCAGAAGGTTTTTAAACTGCATGACACAAAAACATTTCCTAATACCAGTTAAAATGGATCAAAACTAGTTTTTTCCACCTAATTTTAAGATCCCTTATCTTAAAAATGCTTAACTATAACACCTTATTTCAAGAAATCTCAACAAGTGTATTTCCACTAGTTCCATTGGCAGATTTTTTCACTTATTACTAGCAAAAAACACCTTGTATTAATTATTTTATTTCTTATTTTTGAAGGGCTATTTTTTGCAGTGTATGTCTTTTTTATAGAGTGGGAACATAACTTGAGTGACCTAAATGTGGTCTGACAGAGGTGTTGTATAACATTACTATATACATGAATAATATGTTAATGTTACACACACATATTTGTCCCCCTGTGAGGATCTGCTGCTTAGAACGGTTAAACTGCATTATACATGTCCAAGAAGCAGCGTACTGCTCATATCTAGTGTTACTTACAAATGCCTAAAGAAAAGTTCTGAATCAGGTCTCAAGTCTCTTTTGTCAAATCTAGCCCTACTTTAAATCACTGTTGTTCTCAGGCTGATGTGTGTCATGTTCCCAAGATTCTGCTTAACATATCTTTAGACATCTTAAGTAACAATCTAAACATGTAGCTTCGTTTATTTTAATGTAGATTACTAGTTTGTATTCATTGGTTTCATATTTTATTGTTTTTTTTTCATATATTGTCCCAGCCACCATTTATGTATTGCACAGTATACCATGATGACAGAGGATCAGTCGTTAAGAGGAATGAATTTAATAAAATGGGATTTTCAAAAATTACTACTCATTACTACTTTTCAGCAATTTTATTATTTATTAAGACACGCACATGGGGCAACACATATTTAAACCAACCATGACAACCCCATTCATCTGTAGATGTTAGTAAGGCTTTCTTCACCAGAAGTGTATTCTACAAGGATCTCTACTATTACAGCTAAAATCCTCAGCAAATTAGCATCTCGCAACTCCATTGTTTTGAGTGGGGTGACTATAATAACCATGTCACAATGCTATTCATTTTCATCTTAACATACGAGCGGAGTTCCACTGTTAGTCTTCTCATTTAAGCACTGAACCAATAAGAGCCCAGTTGTTGAAATAATGAGAATATTGTCATGGGCAAAATACATGGGTCTATATTTTGATTGAGAATAGATTTTGTTACAAAACTATCAAAGGCCTTCAGAATTTAGTTTTCAACTTGCATACAAAGAAGGCCAAAGGCTCTATTCAGGGAGGCTTAGTGTCTGCAAGTGGTTCAGGGATCTCAGATGCTATCATTGATCTTAAAGTAAAAAAAAAAACATTGCAAAATATGTTTTTAAATTCTTTTTAATGGCAAGAAAGTTGGGGATGCCTCTGACCCTCTGTCCCATTGTCCTCAACTTTCTTTTCCCATCCTCCACTCACCTCTCTCCAAAAGCGCTCCTCCAGAACTCCCCAGCTTCTGTCTTAGTCACTCTGTAGGTGTCCCCTTGAAACCGGCCCCCTGGAAACAGGGCTCGCAGCTCATACAGCATATGGCTGAAGAGCAGGGACAGCTTTGTCAGATTCTTCCTGGTAAAGTGAGAAGCAGAGGGTAAATTCAGTGACTGAATAATACAAAGCACAATGAAATAAACTGTTACTGTACTGTTTCCAAACCCAAGTCATGTTACATGCTACACAGCAGACAGGTAGGTCAATATATCAATGTGTTTTTTTTTGTTTGTTTATTTAGTGACAGCACACTTATTGGCACAGAAACACACAGGCTCTTTACGACAGGTGCAAACACTGATATGAACACACTCACTCACGCTCTCTCTGGCACGCACTCTTGCACTCTGGCTGCTGGAAACAGGAAGTCACTGTTTCTGTTTCCTGTCCTGACTCTGTGCTTCAGTGACATAATTTTCCATTCGAGACTGACCACCCAGCCTTGCCGCCTTGCAACTGTCACCATGGCAACACCATCACTTCAAACACAGAGGAAAACGTGCCGCTGTTCTGCGTTGTACTTTTACTCGTCTTTGTGCACGTCCCAGTCTTGAACAATAAAGCACTACAACCACTCAATAGTTTGACATGCATCACTGACATGACTCTTACCAATTTATATTAAGTAAATTCAATATATCACATATAGAGCAAAATCTATATATGTATATATATATATATGTATATATATAATCTATATATGTATATATATATATCATTTAATAATGAATTTTACACTTTAGGCAATAATAGCAAGAAGATAGAACCGAACTGGTGTCTATTGATGAATCCAAACCTGTACATTATGTACACAATGTACTGATTGTGCAGTTTTTATTTGAAAAACCTGCACTTTACATCCTTGAACTCTGGTCCTGGAGATCAGCATTGTTTGCTGGCTTTTCCCCTCAATCATTTGAAGATCAGTTTGATGTTCTAAATTTGATGATCTAAATTACTTTCTTAACTGAAACGAATTAGCTTCACTCCCTTGCTCTGAGTGCTGTTGATTAAAAAGACAACTGGAAATTCTTGAACTGTGACAGCACCTAAGATAAGCCGCCTGACAGTAAAAGCTCATATTTCAGCCGCCGTTTGCTTCAGTAACAGATGTTTTAGTGCCATGACACTGTATATGGGATTTTTTTTTAGTTGTCACAGTAGAAGGTGAGAAGAGAAAAAGACATGTAATGGATAACAAATGGGGTTTGAAAAAGGTGTACCATTGTAAACCAACAACTTGAAAACTGCCACCTACGCTGAGACACGAACGTCACAAAACGATCAGGCGATGCGTGCTTAGAAACAGCCAGAACTACGTTTTGAATGATGCTAAAATAGCAACTGCATCAAAAGCACCTTCAGTGAGAGTCACTAGACAAGATTACTGTGCCCCCATCTCCCCACATTTGCTGTCTCCCAGCCCACTTTTTGCAACCCCAGCCTCCTTCTCTGTTTCTGTTTCTCATCTGTTCGTTTTTGCCGTACGCTCTCTCCGTCTTTTGGCCCCACACTTTCTGAAGCTCTCCTCCAAGCCACCTCCGTAGCCAGGAAATCGACAGGAAAGTGACCAAAGAGATGACCCGTGTCACAAGGCGTTTTCATTTTGAGAAAAATCTTGAGAGCATTGGCCAAATGAGCCCCCCCCCACACACACACACTCTTGCCCGCCTCGGAAGGTCGTGCCTCTCTTGACCCCTTCTGCAAACCAGCTCATTTTCCATCACCCTGTGTTGCATGGTGATGTAGTCACAACCCTGGGTAGTGGCTGTGTCATGCCACAAAACCCCTCTGCGCTTGTCTTTGTCGTTGTCTGGCTTGACCTCAGCCGAGATCTTTTCATCTCTTTCGGGCCTAAGTTTCCATTGCTGAGCTCCATGGCAGCCATGTTGTTGCGATATTTTCCATCATGACCATTGTCTTTTCTAAAGAGGGATAAAGCGTGTGTGCATGTCTGTCTGTGTGTGTGTGTGTGTGTGTGTGTGTGTGCTTATGTGTGTATGTAGTTATATTTGTATACATCTGATGGTATGTGTGTGCTTGTCTGCATGTCTACACACGTGTGTGTCTCTTCAGCTTTGTGTTATGAACTGATGTGGTTATGCATGCATGTGCATATGTTCATAGGGTGCGAATAAGAAATCAGCCTCACAGTCTATATTTAGGCCTCCATTTGAACACAAAAACAGCAAACAGGAGATAAAAGGGGATAATAGTGTGGGTTTTTCAGACTTGCCAATCCTGCTGTACAACATTGCTCTAAGCCCACATTGCTGGGTCTCCTTCTTACTGGTCTTTTGTTTGCTATATCTGGAGATTAACGCTACTTATTCAACGCGCATTCATGTATATCGTGGCTCGGTTACAATCCAAATCACTGTCTGCTTACAATAATGGTTTTATGGAGACTTATTATCGACAACAAGAAAATCTCATTTAAACCGTAAATAAGTGAGGCAAACTGTTCAATGTTTTCAGGTCAAAGGGCTAAATTATACCAATGCAAATATAACACATCTAACTTTACTTTTTTCTAGAAAATGTTAGTCCCCCACCCTGCCCCATTTCTATTCATGTTGGTAGTGAAACGCAGCCTGTAATCTTTTTGACACAGACGAAAAAACAGTGTGAGACATCGTATCTCAGGAGATTCAGAAGCAGACAGTAATGCAAATATGCATTAAAAACGGATATGTCATCACTTCACAGAGTAGAGCGTTTTATTCCTTGCAAATTTATAATTACAGAATTTTAAAATTATTTTTGTAGGTACCATTTGTTCAAATAAAAATGACTGGTCTCCTGACTCTGGAAGTTCATGTGTTGCCCAAAAGGTAGCGTCACTGAAGACATTTTGTACATGAGGCTTGTTTTGAAAAGGGCACATTTTGATTTGATCTTGATGGTCTTCTTATATTATTAAAATGAAATGAGAATCAAGGACCAAGACTGTGTGAAGGTGAATATAAAAAAAAATTATATTCCCCTTCACATTTTCAACCATGTTAAGTTATGTGGATTTGACCATTGTATGGGCAGATAAATACCAAAAATGTTATCTGAGGTACGCCATATCATTATGAAATACTTCTGTTAAAAGAGGAAAAATGCCAGAGTCCTTCGTATTCAGGGAAATGGATGCATCTTGAGAAAGGGTTTTTGTTTTTTTTTTTTACAAAATGGAGAATGGTATGACTGTTATCTGATATCAGTGTACTGCTGTAATTCTCGTATATTAAGGAGAATTTGATCCAAGACAGCTAAACTGGGGACCGAGGATTAGGTTTCTGGTTGCTGCAACAATGCTAAGCATCCATCTAGGCTCTGCATTTACATGGGTATCCAATCTTTCCCTTCAGCCACAGTTTTCACTGTGTCACGTACATGGCGGCGGTGGATCAATGCTGATGACCAGATCATGAAGGCATTCAGTGTGGACAGCAGGCTCCCTGGCCCACCTGGGTAACCAGTTCTCCCAGAAAACGGGGCTCTCTCACTGTCTGTGTTCATGGGGGACTACTCCCCCCGGTTCCACCCAGCTTGGCTTCAGGACAAACTGCGTGATTGTTTTTCTGGGTGGGCCAGAAATATCTGAGTATCTGCTTTCTACAACCTGGACAGCATGTAGGCTGTTCCCACAGTAGCTTTACACCTGTCTTTACACCAAATGGCTGCGAGGCGGAATTTATTATCCAGCAGTTCATTTAAACGACTGAAGCTGGGGAAACGCACACCAGGCGGCTGGTCCACGTGCTCCAATGGTATAGTCAGTCAGGGTGTACCAATAATATTTGATAACTACTCTCACTGGCAGCAGATTGTATATGTTGAATCGGGAATGACAGCCATCAACTTAGGGCAACTACAGACTATATTACAGGCAATGGTCAGCCATCATCGGTTTTTGACCGACCATTGGGTGTGTTCCCCCAGAGAGAGCTTTATCTCTTTGAATTTGTCTCAAAGAGCTTTATCTATTTGAATTCCTCATTTTTAAAATTTATACTAACCAACAGTGCGTTCGTATCATTTACCACTTTTGAACTAAAATGAAATATCCTGTACAATGTGTTGAGTCTTTTAAAACTGAAACCTTAAAATTAAAATTACTTTAGGAACAGGTCTACAAAATATTGTTGTGAACAAATTAAGAAAAAGAGGCTGTGACGTTTTTTCTTCCGTAGGAATCATTACAACATGCTATTATATCACTCATTTGAATCCATCCTTGTGAAAATAAATTCAAAACTTTTACTTTAACTTTAAGGTTCGTCCTGAGCTCCTAATTCACATTTCAATGCAAGTGTTACAGTTTTCATCCCAAGTCGAGTTTGGTGACTTTAGGGATTACAACACAGAATGACATGAATTCTCTTCAAAGTGAAAAAAGTAAAGCTTATTTGTAAGTCAAAGTTGTCAAAGTCAAAGGACAAATGTTTGTATTAAAATTTGTCTGTATTAGCACAGACTCGTATGTGGGGTATAATAATATTACTATGATTATATTTTGCTTCTCATGAAATCGTTCAACAGTAAAGTGCAAATTTTTCACCAGATGGTGGTGAACAAATTAACATTCATATTCAGATGAAATGTTAAAATGTTGCTGTATTACACCTGGAATCAACAGACATGTCATTCATTTGATCTGTAACACACAATCCATGTCAGCTGTAATTTATATTATGTAATCATTGAAGGGTATGTTTGGGCGTGGTCTTTGGATAGAACTAGCAGGGGAAATGTATTGTATTGTATGTAAAATAAATAATTGCCATAGTACATGTCAGACCATCCTAACAGGATATCTGTGAACAGGAGGACTGAAATGGATTTTGGATCTGAGGTCACGGTGAGGCCTGATCTCACCTGCAAGTTGAGTTTTCGTCAAACATCCTCTCTCTGCCGTCCTTAAACAGCAGCACAGCTCTGTCCGTCTTGTCCAGCAGGTGTCTAACGTGGATCCTCAGGTACTCCCCCTCGTCACCCCGCGGGACCCGCCCGCCCGACCCGCCGGCCGCGCCCGCCCTGTAGGGCTCCCACACCTCGGTCAGCCAGGCGGCGGTCTCACCCACAAGGTCCGGCAGGTAGGGAGGGCTGTTCTTCAGCTTCAGGCGCGGGTTGGTGCTCAGGCGGTGCAGCTTCGCCAGCCTCTTCAGGGTCTTGTTTAGGAGCCGGCAGTCGGCGCTGGTCGGGGGACGGGAGCTGGCCGTCTGCGAGGCCGACTTGGCAAAAACAGACCTCTCACTCCGGCCCGTTCCTCCCCCTCCGCCTCCCGCGTTTGCCATCCCTCAACTTGAGCGTGCTTGTAAGCCCACTGAGATAGGAGAGCCCCACGAGTGTCCAGCACAATTGATGCCTCTCTGCCTGTGAGCCGCGTTTGTGATTGGGCAAACACAGCATGTGCTCGCCTGCGGAAGTCAGAGGGCGGACGTTTCCTCAGGTGCACATTCCCTCACTTCGTGTGGCCCTTAATCAGGAAATCCCAACAGCTCCTCAAACCGGACAGATTCTCCTCTCACCAAGCCTCTTCACATATCCAACCAGGAATCCATATTATCCCTCTCATGGTCCAAATAGAAGTGTGTGTTTGATAGAAAGTGCAAAGGAACAGCAATAAGACAGAGACTAGACCGCTGTGACAGAGGGAAAGACAGAAACAGAGAAAGTAGGCATAAATGCAGAAGAAAAATAGAAGAAGACTGTTGACAACCAAATTTAGTTAAAAAAAGGTAAAAAAAGGTAAAAAAAAGACATAAGAATAATAGACTGTCCACGTTAAGCAGGAAAAGTAAAAAAAAAAAACAGTTCTACAATGTCCAAACAAATCTTTGCAACTAGAGTGAGGCAGGACAGTTCGACAAACTACAAAAAGTTCAGTGTATACGACAAATAATCAGGTCAAACCTACGAAACAGACAGCCAGCCATTTCCCTGGGTTCGGTCCTCCAAAAGCAGTTAAACTGTGTTTTTCAGCCAATGCCGTCTGTTGCTCTCCATTTCAATGAGTCAATGAGAGAAAGCAGAGAAAAAGAGAGAGAGAGAGAGAGAGAGAGAGAGAGAGAGAGAGAGAGAGAGAGAGCAGGGGCCGGTAACCACTGTCCCTCCTTCAGCCTGCTCAGTCTTCCCTCCCTCTTCCCCCCCCCCCCCCCCCCCCCACTCACTCTTTCACACTTACTTGCCCTCACATTATCTCTCCTCTGCATACACTCACCATGTCTGATTGCATCTCTCGCATTCAAATGGGCTCTTTAGAAACAGGCCTCTAGGTACAGAAGTATTCGCATTGTCGGTCTGTGTTTGGAAAGTGTAGCCATTCAGAGGCAGAGCAGCGAACACATGGTTTTCTCTGTGCTGGACTGCCTCTGACACACTCAGTCCTCTCCCTTTGATGAGTTTCCGGGTTGTCAAGCTGACAAACAGGTTTGTTTGCTTTCTGTTTTGAAGGCGCAAAGAGGTAGGTAAAGGTGTGGAGTTTGAAGTGGAAGATCAAAATGAGGAGGGGTTTCGCCAAGGAAGGAAGAAACATAGCTATAGAGGGACAGAGCTGATTGGTTTTTTTTTTTTTTAGAAAAGTTAACGTACCAATCCGTGTACCATATATAGGTCAAACTGCTTACACCTTACCTTTAAGACAGTATAAAATTCCTTTCCACTGATAAAGAAAGAGAGAATGTCCATAAACTTTGCTTTGATATATATATATATATATATATATATATATATAATATACATATATATAATATAATATAATATAGTAGATCAGTACTGTATGATTTGCATTCTGACAGAAGGTCAGGTCAATAAAGTATTGTTTTACTCATCTACTCTGGAGCGCACCACCTACACAGCTTCTAGGGTTTTTTGTAATGAAATTATATCTATTGAGAATAATAAAATACAGCAACTGTACTTATACAGTTACCAATTTAAAGCTACACATGTCAAATTTATACCAGATTACTAGTGCATAAATTGTAAAATATTTTGCAATTATTTTAAATAGTTTTTGAAAATCCACCATAGCTCAATTGGAAGCGAATGGGGGTATAGCTCAGTGGTAGAGCATTTGACTGCAGATCAAGAGGTCCCTGGTTCAAATCCAGGTGCCCCCTTGTTTTTGAGGTTATCATTACAATACAGTAGAAATAAGAGTATCTGATATTAGAGGCAAACTGTTGATACCAGTGCTGATTAAATTTACATATGAAGGAGGCTGCGAGGGCAGGTGTAACCCTCAGGGACATTTGCACAAAATCTCTGGGCAGCAGTGTAGTATAGTGGTTAAGGACCTGGACTATAACTGAAAGGTTGCTGGTTCAATTCCCCATCAGGGCACTGCTGCTATACCCTTGGGCAAGGTACTTAACCCACAATTGCTTCAGTAAATATCCACCTATATAAATAGATAACAACAGATAACAGTGTTGATGAAGTACTGCATAAATTAAGTGAACAACAGAACATGCAAAAAGGGCAACGGAAAAGGCTGTGAATCTGTCTTTCACAACTAATCTGAAGGAAATCAAGAGGCTCAAATCAACATCATTTGTGCATTATAGCACACATTATAGACCTGAAGAGTAATGTGTATGAAGTATATCAATGAGTAGCATCTTCTTATATTGTACATTTATAAAAATTATAAATTCTTTAAATTATAAATTCCTGCTGGTCAAAATTCTCTTGCAAACTGAATAGATCATGCATTTTGTCTAGATATGTCCACTACTACTAGTATGTCAAAATGGGAAGGATGTGATTCACAAGAGAATCAAGCAGTTCTTGCTTTTGACTGCTACATTTGCTGAGCAGTTTTCATAGAGACATCACAGACATGCCATACTGTGTTATAGAAAAAGAAAAGTCAATGAATTAAATTGATACATATTTTGGTGGGAGATTTTGTTGGATATTTTTATGACTTTGATTGTGAGTTAATTGGTGTATGTGACAGGAATCCAGCACTGTGCCAACCTTATGTTCAAGCAGAACATGCTTCCAGAGCATGTCATATCAGCTGGATTGTGACAGCTATTGGTGGCACATTTTGAATTGAACCATGAATGTTTAGCTTAACACAGGTATAGAACATGAAAACAACTATTCATGGAGCACTCTGTAATGAACCTATGATTAAACTAATTGGTACACATGGTATCTGATTTTGACACAGCATTCTACTGCTGGAAATCACCAGGTAAAAGAGGTGGGCAGCGTGTTAGCCTGATTAAGTATTGTTAAGCAAGAATGTGCTTTAAAAAATCATGTGTTCTCACCATATTGGGAAATATCTTACCGTATTTCTTACCATGATGGTGACCTCACCATTTCCTGGTAAAACCCTTTGAAAAGAACCTGGGCCTTGCCAAAGATCACAAATCATGGAAAGTCACATATATCATCATAAATGTTTTAATTACTGTTACAGTTTGGTGTTTTAAAGCTGATTTTTGTTTTTCAAACAAAACTATGAACTGTGCCAACTGTGGCAACTTGCCTTATTATTTTGAAAACAACTTTTTCTCCTGCTTGTACAGTATAGAAGTGTGTTGGGTTTTATCAGTGATCCATTAAATAGTCTAGATTTAAATGATCATTGATACAGTAATATCAATTGTGTCCTGTTGGGAACCTGTTGTGTGACCACTCTACCACTAGATGGTATAATTCTGCAAATTTGGCTTTGGTCTGGTGTTAGTTAAGGCATAAAACTTAAACTTTGAAATTTTGTCATACTTGTCCTCCAGGGGGCAGAAAAGATAAAATTTTCTGTCTTATCAAGCACATTTAATTTAACCTTTAGTCATTTGGCAGGCACTCTTATTTGGATCAACATACACAGGAAAATGACAAAATTTTATTTTAAATCTTTTAAAACAGCATATAAACAGCAGAAAACAAGAGTGTGAAACCATAATGAATACAGAACAAGTGCTACAATATCCAGATCCCAATAAATAGTATCAAAGCACCTTTGTGCAATATTCAAGTGCTATAACTAATGGAAGAGCCAAACCATAATCCAAAGAGGTAGGACTTCAGTCTGTAACACAATATGGCCATCAGCTTTGTGGTTGTGTTGGGAGATTCATGCCACCACATCAGGGTTCAAACAGATTGGGAGAGACTGGGATGTGTGATTGTGCAGGGGAGGGATGAGCAGTCATTGCAGAGTGGACTGATTAGGGCAATATGACAGACAATTGAAACATGACTGACAAGTGGTGGCAAAGTGGTGAAGGAACAGGACTCGTAACTGAAAGGTTGCCGGTTCAATTCCCGACTGGGGCACTGCTGTTGTACCCTTGGACAAGGTACTAAATGCCAATAATGTAACGTATGATGCCTGATAGGTCTGAGTTTGCTGACAACACTGAGGACCTGTTCTTTGCTCTGCCTGGTAAACTAAACCCAAAATTTTTAAATAGATGCAATTCCTACCAACAGCCAGTAGAGGGAGAGGGGGGTCACACATGGGAATACTTTGGAAATACAGTATGTTAACTAGTCAAACAGGTGCATTCTGGATGGAGGTCTGCAGGGGTCTAATCACACAGGCAGGGAGACTGATGAGGAAGGAATGGCAGTTGTTCAGGTGTGAGAGGCCCAAGGCCAGGATTCAAGAGTTGGGTTGAAGAAGGCATGGATTCTGTTGTAGAGGAAGCACCTGCAGATATATATACATATACTAGATATACATAGATATCTGCAGATTCACATACATTCTTGCATTCATGACCTCGCTTATCAAGAACTTCCTGACCACTGGCTGTATCTCCTCTGTCTTGCAGCAGGTAAATGCACGCCTCTGCTCAAGAAACCAATACTGGACCCTTCTGCCCTCCAAAACGAGTGCTCCTTCTCCCTTTCCAAAACTATGGAATGTGCTGCCTTTAATCAGCTTTCACACTTTTTCATGCAGAATGTCCTGCATGACTGCAATTAAGCTTGCTTCAAGGCCGGTCATTCTACTAAAAGAGCCCCTCTTTCTGTTACAAATAACCTTCACTCTGAAAGGGCTGCTTCCCAATCTGCTGTCCTGATGTTTCTAGATCTTTCTCTGGCTTTTGACACTGTAAATTGCCATGTTATCTATCTGAGGTGCCATTCTCAATTGGATTTCAGTGGCACCTCTCCAGCACACCTGATAGGTGCCACTTCAACCTCTCGGAGTCCTTCAGGGTTCAGTCCTTGGTCCCTTTCTGTTCTCTCTGTATATATATGATCACTTGGCTGTGTCATTTATTCCCATGGCTAATCATATCACTGTAATTCCAAAGATATCCAACAGTATCTCCCTTTACCCCTGTCGGATACAAAGGTTTTGTCATGCACATCAGCTGTCCTACCTGATGTCTCACTGCGAGTGTATAACCATCACCTGAGACTCAGTTTGGCCAGGACTGAGCTTTTGTATATTCCAGTTTTTTCAATTCAAAGCCCTGAACATCACCCAAACCTTAACAAACCTCATTCAGAATGCTGCTGCTCAGTTTGTCCAAAATATTCCTAAATTCTCAGATCTCAGATCTTACTCATCCTGATCCAGGCCGAGCGCTACGGGGGTGCGGCATTTCATCCCCAGACAGACCTCAGTGCACCCCCAGTTGTCTCCTTATAGCCCGATGTCTACATTTGATATTTATGACTTTTTGTGCCCTCCCACCCCCCACCCCCCACCCCCTTGTGGGTTGCAATTGCACCACTCTGTAATTTCTCCTGGTGCTAGGCCTGTCCTGATCTCTCTCCACTGACTACCACTGACAGCTCGCATCCATTTCAAAACCCTGGTAGTTAGCCTACCAAGCAGTGTGAGGAATGGTTCCTTGATCTTCAATCAACCAGCAGACCCTACTCATCAGCCAGGCCACTGCACACAGCTTCTCCAGGATGATTGGCTGTACCTTCCTCTGGGAACCCCACATTCCAGCCATGTCCTCTGTCTGCCTTGGTCCCTATAGAGTGGAACAAGCTTTCTGTTGTGGCCAGAACGGCAGAGATGCTAGCCATATTCCCTCACAGACTGAAGACCCAACTCTATACCCCCCCCCCAACCAAAACTTGACCCTTCCTTACTTCTATGTGTAATTATCTATGTGGAAGTACATTTCAGGGTTATTTGCAATTACTTATTTGGAGATTTACTTCATGGTATATGCTGGCGTTACATTTGGAATGGTATAGTGTATATTGTACTTATGTGTTGACCTAGGCATGCACTTGTAATCTCTGCATAATGTTTGGCACTAACACTTATTTATATGTGAACAGTGGTGTCCTTTTTGTGCAGCTTTTCATGCTACTTTATTGGATGCACATAAAGAGTAGCTCTGGATAATAAGGTCTACTTATTGACAATAATGTAATCTACTGTAATATTTACATTTACATTGATTCATTTGGCAGATGCTTTTAAATTACAAATGAGGCAGAGTACAACACAAGCGAAAGCCATACACAGAGTCATAATATTAGAAGTGCTGCATGACCAAGTTTCAATGGTTGGCCAGTCAAGGCACAGGTTAGCTGGTAAAAACACAACTGCATTGAATCATAATTTATTTTTCAAAGGAAAATGGAGTTTAGGACATAAGAAATTGCTTTAGGTGGTAGCGATTCAGGTGATCGGGTGATTTTGTGCTGCGATGTGATGGGACCACAAAATGCCGTAGTAGTGCGATCAGGTAGGTAGGTGCAGTTTTGTTAGTTGTTCTGAACGCAAGCAACAAGGCCTTGTACCTGATGCAGGCAGCTACAGGGAGCCAGGAGAGCGAGACAAAGAGAGGTGTAACGTGGGCCCTCTTCTGCTGATTGAAAACCACACACGCAGCCGCATTTTGTATCAACTGCAGAGGCGTAATGGTGCGTGCAGGAAGGCCAGTGAAGATCATCGCAGTAGTCCAGCTTTGAGATGACAAGAGCCTGGACAGAGATATGCACGATCGATACTGGTTCTTATTCACGAGTCCTCCTCAGAACGAAATGTTTCTTTTTGATTCAGTCAGTGAATCAGTGAGTCAGTCAGTGAACTGAATTGTACTTCAGTATAGCGCGCTGTTAATCATGGAACACAATGCTTGAGATCACAGAAGCCTTTCTTCTATTTACACAAATTTTCAGTGGCAGTGAGGAGATTTCACATGCATATGGGTAAAGAGTGTAGGTCATGTAATTAGGTTTTGGGCTGGTGTGCGAACTGGTATTACACTGACATTTGCATTAGGGTTTTCATTAGTGACAATGTGAAAAGACAACGTTGATGTACAGAATAATTTACAACAAGAGGCCATCTGATAGTATATTAGGTCATCGCTGAGAACTAATGTAAAGTGTGGTTTTCATAGTTGGAGCTGGTGTAACAGCCATAGTACAATACTGGCTCTACATAAATACCATTCCATGGAGTATGGTAAGGTGCTAACCCTGCTCAAAAAGATATCCACACAGCTTTGGTGTATGGCAGTTACTGGATAACAACATTTTAATGGTAGCCTGTACAGTATAACCTCCCATTCCACCCAGTGCAACTGACAGGACATGTCAATGAAGAACAGCTGCATAGATTTGTGCAGTGTCAGGGTGTTTTAGGGACTTTAACGCTAAGTCTAATTTTCAGTTTGTCTTTCCGTGCCTCAATATATCAGTGGAAAGTCCCAAATTCACCCAGGTAACTAAAGCCCTTAGAGAAAGGGGGCGGGCAGGGTAGAGATAGTGTGGGGGCAGAGGGGGTGGGGAGGGGTAGGAGAAAGAGCAGGACTGTACAAGGCAACTGGATGGATATGACAATATGATATTGCACTAAAGGGATAGACGCTGATACACAATATGAGGACTGACAGGACAATTATGAACATGAACTCTTTTCTTATTAAATATATTTTATGACTGTATATAATCAGATTTTATAATTAGATAAACACTGTTTACTAGAAAGCTTAATTAAAGAAAATATATACAAGCACTCACTGCTTCATGGTCTGCAATGACAGAGGAGAAAGAAAGGCAGAGATCAGGTGGACTGTAAAATGGGATAATTGAATAAATGTAATGAGACGGAATGAAAAGTGATGACAGATGACTTAAGGAGAACCAAAAGTGGGGGAAAAAAATGAGTGAATGGGGGGGGGGGGGGTGTAAAAAGTGATTGTGTGTCCCTGCGGACAGTCACAGTGGAACAGAAAAAGAGGGTGATAGATTGGGGGGGATGGGGGGTGCTTTCCAGCTGAACTGGTCACACTTGGGTACCTTATGAAAATACCCAATTGCCCACCCACACAAATGCCCTGGGGCAGAAATCTGTAAACACATCAGGGCCAAAAGCTGTGACAAACACACACTGTGAGCTAAACTGTAATCCACATAAAACACATACTATAAAAACCCTTCGTACCTCTGTGGACCGGCATTACACCGTACTGTTAGTGATGTATCGCCGTTGATTTGTGTATCAGCCTGCAGTTGTAATTATTGACCACTAGGTGCTAGCACTGTATAAACGCAGAAAGGCAGAACGTTAGGGAGAGCAAGGCAGAAAGTGTGAGGCTGAACTGGGAGGAATGACTTCATATCAGACCTCTGTCCCACCTGTGACCAGGATAAAAAAAGCAGACACCACGACTAATTTAAAAGACTGGTTGAAGTAATCACTAACATCCAATTTAGTCATGCGTAGAAAGTTCAGGTGTGAGTGAGAAGTTTTAAATTGTAGTAGCCAGCGTAAAAGCCACAACAGCATTCAGGGCATGCTCAGAAAGCTTTAATAAGTTACGAGATGTGCAAATGAGTCAGGTGGATACTGCATACTGCATTCCGTCCGTTCTCATGCGGGGAAAAAAATCAGACTTCGGTCACTTGACTCAGCATGTCAGTCAGGACGTAAACTGTGGCTTGCGCCACGTAAAGTCAGCGGCTTTTACGAGTTTTCTGTTGGTCAGACCGCCAATCAGTATGTCAGCCATACCGAGAGAACAAAGTGTTCAAACATAGCTAACTAGCGTCAGCTGTTGGCCAGGAGGTCAGTGTGTGAACCAGATGGAACTTGCCCCCCCCCCCGGCCGCCGTCGACACCACCAATCCAGTAAATGCATGCAATGCCCAAGATGAGGGAGAAACGCTGACTTCCAGCTAACAGCAAGAGGGAGATCCCCTGCTCACTTCCTACCTCAGAAAACATCATTCAAGCGAAACAAAACATAATACGGTGGCCCGAAGCAAAACAAAGCAAATTCACCGAGAACACCTGCGCTGTTCGCACACTGAAGCCCTCACACAGCCTACCATGGTAGCATGCAAAACACAGTAACAAACATTTACAAAAAGCCTTTCGCGATGAACACGGAGATAGGTAGCTACCGCTTCCCTTTGCTGAGCCATGTAGACGTGTCTTACAGGCACATACCAGTTCCCAACGAAGAGTTAATAATAACTCGTTTTGACGCTTCCGGGTCGTCCGGTTAATAGTACCACAATAAGATTGACCATCGTGATGAAAAACTTGAATTCAATATTAGTTGGCTAACCGCTAGTTACATACTCGTCAGCGTTATTATCACATTCATACTGAAATTACCGAACGGTGAGTATTTGGCAAATAAGCAAAATCTCCACGTTTCCAGATTCTCCTCGGTCTTTTTTTTTCTTGCATTATTGCATAAACATTTTTTAAATATTGCAATATACAAACCAAGAGGTCTGCTTTATTGTTTTAGGCTTTAGTCAAATCGTCACTGCACAAAGAGTTAAAAGAGGGAAAGCCCCACTTGTGTGAATGAGAGCGCGCGCGCGAGAGAAAGAGAGAGAGAGAAAGAGAGAGCGAGAGAGGACTGAGTCGTAAATTGGCTTCAGTCATTAGTATCATAAGTGAGAAGTAAACGCGAACTGCCTCATTCCTTTAACGGATATCGAATGGACACATTCTGCCTGTATTGCTGTGCACTGCGCTGTCAACTGACATACCAAGGACTGAAGGCTACACAGGTCAAATGAGATTTTGATCATGCTTTGCAGTGGCTATGCGTTGTTTTAACTATAACATTTTTTTTGGTCTGTGTAATGCAGACAATTACACTTGTTTTTAAAATCTGCTTGATTAGATAGGCATTTTTGTTTGTTATTTGCATTTCATTTTTTCTTTTTTACCATATATTAAGCACATTTTTTTCAGGATTGGATATTTCATTCTCAATTAAAGTGAGTAAGTCTAGAGGAAGAAGAAAGAAGCTTGTTTAGGAATGACAGTATAATCTGTTTCATAATTATTCATTTTGGAATTACTTGTTTAGGTGCATGATTTCTGGGATGGGTTTTTGGTCTGTCCATTATTTTGGGAGTCCTTCCCATTGCAGATTACCTCAGATGGCACCTTCAAAATTCTGACAACAGATGCATATTTTCTCAAGAGCTGAACTGCAATTTAAAATTAATTTTAAAATTTGAAAAAATAGAAAAGAAAAAGACACCAGACCGAAGATCATGACCATGAGCAATCAACAGACTACTGGGACGACAGCGCCCCTGGACCTGACGACTAAACCTCGCGAAGGGAAAGCTAGCGAGGAGGACAGCAGGGGCCGACCTCAGTTGGACAGGGCCTTCTGTCACAATGGTCATGTGACGGACAACGGCGTGGCAAAGGTGAAAACCGAGTCTTTTCACCCAGGAGTGGATCCCAAATGGAGCAACGGCGTGGAAAACCACTCCGCCATAAAGAGGCTGGATGATCACTGTAGGGCAGTGCCAATGAAGACTGTCAAAGAGGAGGCAGGGAGAACTCCCGACGACCTTCCCGTGACCCCTCTTCCTCGGCCCAGGTCACCCCACCGAGCGTCGCCCTTATCGCCAACGAAATGCGCCGCGGAAAGAACCATGGCTGACGGCGACCCGAAGCCAATGGACAAATCTGCCTCCAGCCTCCCTTTCAGAAAACGCCATTTTCCTGAACGAGACACGCTGGGTCTGCAACGGTCATCCCCTGTCGGCGAAATCCCTCAGTCCCCCATTCACGACGAAGAGTTCAGATGCAGCCCGGGCCTGCCGAAGATGCCGAAGAGAAATGCACCAAAAGACTCCGGTTACCTCCCTCCAGTGGCACTGCAACCCTTTACCACTAATGGACAGGACGACAGGAGGCCAGCCACCGAGCCCTATGCACCTTTACCAGCCTATGCACCTTACTGTAAGTGACCATGCATCCCAAAAGACAATTGTGTAAAGGCAGTGTAGATGAATTTGATAATGAAGAAATTAATGAATTTAATAAAAACATAATAAGGTTACATCTGAGTGAGGTTGAAATAGTGAAGTTAGTGTCTCCACAGTCATGTTCAAGTGGTCTGTTGTCAGCTCATGTTAAAATATATGGGAAGACTGTGCAATACCACCAGAAAGGTTATTATTACAATTATGTTTTGTCTTTGTTCATACTGTAGCAAAATACTTGCGACAGCCATGTAGTAGCATTCTATTTCACTAAGATGATGAAAAATGCTGAAGTAACATTTTGTTCAAGCAGTTGTACCAATGATGACATTGGGGGACAGTATTTAGTAACAGGGTGAAGGTCAAGAGGGAAAGAGGACTGAAATGTTGATTGTGTTGGATAGACACAGGATTGCGCAGTCAGGGCAGGTCCGGCCTTTGTAGCTCTGTTTAGTCATTGCGAAACGACTGAAACGTTGTGTAGTAAGCAGAGGAATGACTACTGAGTTCACTGATTTACGGGCTGTTGCGACACACGAAATGGGTCAGCATTTGGATTCTCCTGGTATTTTCACTTCCTGCATAACGTATGTGAAATAAATTTTAAACACAACAAGGGTTACTCCATGGCTCTGTGGTCATACTGCTGTTTTCACAAAGGTGCTGGGATGTCGCATCATTGCACAACCCCAACTGTCACCTGACATGATTACTATTTTTGAGACGATTGTTCCTTACCATAGCGGTTATACATTACTTTACCATTCCAACCATTGCAATCTCTTCTTCCTGCACACTGCCATCTCCAGGGCTGCATACCTATTATTTGGCACTGCCTCTTATATTTCCAAACAGTGTATGGGCTGCAGTGTAGCATAGTCAAAAGGGGCATGGCTTGTATCCAAAAGGTTTCTGGTTCCATTCCCCATTGGGGCACTGCTGCTGTCGGGCTTAACCCAGTAAATATCCAGCTGTATAAATGGGTAAAATGTAACAATTGCAACCTATGTAAGTCACTGTGGATAAGAGCATCTGATAAATGGCAATAATGTAACATATGCTTGAGCCACTAAGCCACTGGCTGTGTATCAGAATTTATATAGTAGTGTATTCACACATCCACACACACAGTCACACATTTCGGAGGTGAGCCAAGCACTGTAAGCTAGCTTGGCCTGAACTTTCAGAAATGATGTAATGCAGTTTTGCTTTAGCTGTTACAAACACATTGTCTGTCATGTGCTTCAGCCTGAAACACAGTTCTGTATAATTTATGACAAAAAGCTTACAGTTAAAACCAGACTTATGTGATGTTTTGTCAGACAAATGTGTAATCAATGCATTGAACTGTTTCAACACCATGACTTGCTAGTTTCATGTCTGATTGGATATGTATTCATGGCTTGTAAAGTATATTACAGTGATTTCAAGGACCTACCAATGACACTGTGAACTGTGAACATTCTCCTCTTGGGTTTTTATCATTCAACTAGTAAAATGAAATACTTCCATGTGTTGCTGAGTTCTACCTTGGGAGATTTTTCATGTTTCACCACCCTAATCTATGATTAATTTTCATCTTAAAGACATTTTAAAGCTCATTTCAATCACTCAATTAACAGTTATTGATTTTAATAGGCATATTTGCACCTTTCTGTAAAGGCCTATAATATGCTTTAGGTGAGAGACCTTAAAGGGTAACAGACTAATCTGTTTTATGACCTTTTATGACCTGAGATGTGCACATCTATGTCAGGCACAATCCACCTGGAGCAGTGAGTATTATCTTGGTCACTAGTGTGACTGGACAAGCTGTGCCAGCCATTTACCGCAAAACACCTGCACAACATTGTTATAACGTTGTTGCAAATGTGAGTGGTCCATCACCAGGTCTTCAGGTCAAACTGGCAGGTCCACACAGCAACAGACGAGACCCTGGGATACCTTCTTTCACATTAATCAGCACATATTTCTCTTTCTTCACATATAGGCTCCTTCAGCATAACACACTTTGCCCCTGGCAGCATTTTTCAGAATACTGCACCACAAGTATCTCGTTGCCTTAGGGATGCCCCAGTAGATTGGCTGTCTACTATATCATACCATGATGTTAAATTTGATAGTTACCAAACAGAGAACATTTTTCTTTACTTGTCTACTGAAATACCCAGCTAGAGGTATTGTCAATACATAACTTGTTGTCTTTATAATCTCCATATTGATAGCGTGACCAGTAAGGTCTAGCAATAAGTGACAAACCTGCCTGTTGGCCTAATATTACTTGTGGAAGATTCTTACTACTATACCTGGCAGTGCCTATGGGAAGGAATCAGTGTTTTATGTAGTCATTCATGGCTATTCACTGAGACTCAAATGAGTACAAATGTAGGCTGCAAAATATTAGCAGTGTTTGGTGTAAGTTGCACTTGAGTTAGTTTTATGAAACCATTTCTCAAGTGACCACCTCACTGGTAGCCCGAGCCCTTGAAAAATTCTGCCTCACATCCTCATGATGAGCCTTCAATGAAAGTAAGTTCAAGGAGAAAGGTATTAAGTACTATGGCTAAAACAGACATGAAATCAAAAGGCAATTTTTTCTTTTCAATTTTTTTTATCAGTATCACTGCAGTTGTCAAAAAACAATGAACTCTTCAACCCTTTTTACAACCCTTCTTCACTTTTCTCAGTAAAATAAGGTATTAAACAGAAATCTGAGGTATAGGATTAAATTGTTATAATAGAGGTGTTTTTCTGGGTTGGGTATCATAATCTCACAGTCCCATTCTGGGACAGTTGTACATCTCATTGTGTGTGTGTGTGTGCGCGTGTGTGTGTATGTGTGCGCGGTTGTATGAATGAGTAGGCCCGTTCTCTGAGCATGTGTGTCTATTCTTCCCTCTCCAGTCCGAGTCCCTTTTCCGGGCTACACACTCTGTCCTGTACCCCAAGTCCTCATCAATGTTCCCATCACACCCCTCTCACTACCTCTCCCCCCCATGGAAGAGATGGACCGCCTGTCACGAGATGCTGCCATGGCAACACGCCAGGACGATGATGGAGATACGTAAGTTAGCTTTTTTGGAAACTCCTCTGGCTTCAGTTTGTATATAGAATTCACATTCTGAGGTATGATGTTTAGTTATGTATACTGTGGGCGCGTGTGATGTAGGTGATTTGTTGATGTGTGAAGGTAGGGGTAAAAGTGGGCCAGAAGTGTAGCATAGTGGTAAGGAGCAGGCCTTGTAACCAAAAGGTTGCTGGTTTGATTCCCTGCTGGTGCACTGCTGTTGTACCCTTGGGCAAGGTACTTAACTCAGTAAATATCCAGCTGTATAAATGGGTAACATGTGAAAAAATGTAATTTGTATAAGTTGCTCTGGATAAGTGTATCTGATAAATGCCAGTAATATAATGTAACCTGAGATGATCAGGATAACATTGGTTTTGTTTGTTATGGTCCTAGTCAGTCACCCCCAGATACTGATCTTCACCTGGGCTTGATGGGGGCGGGGGGTGTGGAGGTGGGTGGCAAGGGTTTCTCATTTCCATTCGTTTGCATCCACCCCCCCCCCCCCCCCCACACTATATTCTGTTTGTTTCACTTCCTTTGTTTGCTGTCCTTGATTACATTTTTTTATGATTCATTGTGTGTGTTTTTCGAGTAAGGATGTGTGGCTGAAAATGGGAATTTCTGTGATTGAGTGTGTGAATCTGGCCCCATGTGTTTGGCCTGGTGTTACTGAGCGTTCCCGGTGAGCGATTCTCTTCGTGTCTGTGTACGTCATGTATCCTTCTGACTGTTTGTTTGTTTGCATGTGCGAGAGAATTTGCAAGTTGCTATATTTGATTGCATGTCTCACGGGGGGAAGCGTGTGATTGGGGCTTCTTGGGTGGGGGTGGGGGGTGCAGTGGGGGCAGAACCACAGATGTATACAAACCACATAAAGTGCCCTCAGTCTCACTCGCGCACTCATACTCCCACGCACACAGAGACAAACATTAATGAGAAATGCATGTAGGCTCATTAAATAGTTCATTTAGCTGGTATTACAGTGTATCAGTCACTATGGAAATCAAGAAAAAACTCAGATTTCTTTTTGGACAATGACAGGGACAGGCTTAAACTTGATAAAAAGGAGTCTTGAATGCCTGAATGAGCTCATAGTCCTTTTTAGTCCTGCTGCATTTTCAATATTAACCCCTTGATTAAATCAACTTTGTCTTTATCTTCAATGCAATTAAAAGACAAATGTGACTTTTTTCCCTAAACACAGTTTGGGTGATTTCAGCCAATGACCAGAATTGACTAGGTGTGATCATCAAAATGAATGAAATGTGTTTGTATTGGACAAGAAGGAACATTTGCAAGTCTACTGTTTTTATAAGTGGAAGTCCTAATCACTGAGTGACAACCAAAGCAAATTAAAATTTTAATTTTATTTGAAATTATTGCACAATGGTTTGTTGATTACAGTGACAACAAAATTTCTGATGATTTATTGCACCCAAAAAAGTTTATATTGAAAAAAAAACCCCTTGCTTAAACATGCTAATTTAGATTTAGGGAAAAAGCAGCAGAGAGGTTTGACTGCACCTGAGCCTCAAAACACTGCTATTCCATCCTCTGTGACATGAGGGAGCATGTCCTGTTTATAGCTATTGGTAAATAACATCTCCAGCTACTTTCTGTGCCATCTGCAAAAATGAAGATTCAGCAAAAAGAAAGAGATTCCAGTTAGAGTACCCCCCCCCCCCCCAGCCCCCCCACCCCCCTTGTCTGTATGTTTTTGCTGTGCTTGCGTCAGAGGGGTGTTGGTGCTCTCACTCTGTCTTGTTCTCAGCGCTTTTGAGCCCCTGAGTTTCGGGAAAACCTGTGTGAGAGCGCAATCGGATGTGTGACTGTGGTTTTCTCAGGTGTCTCTCTCTCTCTTTCTGTTCTTCGGGCGTTGTTTTAAATGAATGAGCTCAAAAACCCAAACATCCGCTACTCACTTCCTCCCTTACCGCTTGTCTCTATAGCCCGTGTCTCTCTTTTTCTGTCCTTATCACTCTCTTTTGATCTCTCGCTCCTTCTCTCTCTGTTTCTCTCTTTCTCTCTCTCTCGCTGGGTATCTGACTTTGCCCTGCCTGTTCGGGCAGACAGTGGGAGTGGGTCAGAACATGTGCGTAATTAGTGCGTTAGAGGGTCTGTGTTAATGTGTTTGTCAATAGCGCACTGTCAGCTTTGCGCCATCTCCTCCAGACCCTGAGCAGTGATTGAAGTGTCACAGCACACACACACACACACACACACACACACACACACACACACACACAGAGCGTGCGGGTGCAAAAGCGATGTTCTGACATAGTCTGGAGTGCTGGGCCACACGTTCGAACAGCTGAAACGTGAAGGAGCTTAAAGGCTGTGAACACAGCGGCGTTCAATAGGAAGGCAGGCGGGAGAAGAAAGGCGGCAGGCAGCTGCGATGGCACTGATCAGGGGCGGCACTCGGGGCGCAGGTCTGCGGCCGGGAGGTGACAGGGCTGTGGCGCTCCCAGTCCGGGGTGCCGGGTGGCTCATTTCTGGTAAGCCGTGGTGCGCCGCCAGAGCCCTGTTTACGGTAGCAAGCGACAGTGTTTACCTCACTTTCTCTCAGCCCCGGTGCGCCTGACCGCACGGGATACGGCGGCGCGCGCATCGTCCCCTCCAACAGGATGCCGCACATACGCCATCACCGCGGAGCTCTCTCTCCCTTCTCTGCCTTTGCTCGGGGCTCCTGCGTCAGCCCGGCGGGGCTATCTGGGGCTGCGGTCGGCCCCGCTTCCAGGAACAGGAGAGCACAGCACAGTTTCGTGTTGAGAGAGAGAGGGGGGGGGGGGGGGGGGAGTCGAGCACTATCTGATCACAGGGTGATGTTACTCAGAGGTGAGGTGCACAGCCCCCTGGGAAAAATGGTGACACTCTCTGTAGTTCCCAGTCACAATTGTGGCACCACTCATTTAATAAAAACAGAACTATTATTATATAGTAATATAATAATATTATTATAAAGTAATAACGGGTACCATACAGCTAGGGTATGTGACTTTGTGATAATAATGATAACTCATACCATGCTGCATGGTTACATGGCTTTTTGATTCTTTCGAGGCTATAGAAAATCAAACTTGAAGTGCGCCGATACTTGCTTGAGGTTTTAGTTCATTTTGCTGAAGTTTTGAAATGAATATGTTGTTTATTCCTGTTTATTCATTTTGATAACCACACTCTCTGTGTCTAAGAGAGCTTTGGCTCAGTGGTCTAAAGTAGGGACGGTACAATACAGCACAGTACAGTGCTGTGCTTCCTACCTTGAAAAAAGCAGTTAGCACTTTCCTTATCTCCCAGTGACAAGCAAAGAAAGAAGACTCATGGACATGCAGCGCATGTGTTACAGCTGATGAGACACTGATAGCAGTTCACACTCACACACCCCTGGGGCACTGTTTGCAAATTCATACTCAGATACACTCAACTTCATCCTACTGGATTATGTTCCACTCGAGTATTCACATTTCTTGCAGATGTATACTCTTTTATGACAGTGTGGGTGGTTTTCCATAATCAAAACATAAATTATATAAATCACATGATATTTGCTGCAATTTACTGAGAGCTGTCATTGACTTCCCGATTCCCTGTGGTCTCACTTCCTGATGACATCAACCAAGTCACTGGAAACTGTCCTCATCTTCTCCTTCCATCATTGAAACTTCTTCTGTCATTGTCTCCGTCTTTTTAGAGTCCGAGGGTGAGGATCCTAATCCTCCCAATAAACCTGCATCATTTACTTAGTTTCTTCTTTATTTGGCAGCTTGACACTCTTTCAGAGCCCCAGAGCCTGTCTGACTGCAGTATGCTCTGTCCATTATTTCAGACAGGTTTAAACTAGTCTGTAAAATCTAAATTGTTTTTTTTTTCCTTTCTTACATAACAATATGGCTTTTGTGGTTGCTGGAATGAATTAAAAATGTTGCGTAAGAAATGAGAAGAAGCGACACTTTCTTAAATTCCCCGTTCGAACTAAAAGACAAAGTGCGTTGTGGTTAAACTTAACCTTACAAAGAGTCATTTAATGGTCACATTCTTGTGGAACTCACTGTAACGCTCTTAGTAGGTAGGACTGCTGGTAAGGATTTACGGCACGAGTTATAAATAATAATAAGTAATAATAATAATAGTAAATAATAATGTAATAATTTAACCAATATTGCCATAGTTAAGGCTTTGCCACTGAATGGTGATATCCCTCTGTGTCTCCCTTCAGTGATATCCCTTGTTGTTAGGGATAATGTAGTAGTGCTGCATTGATATTAAGACTGAATGTCTAGACGCAATGGATAAATGCTGGGGGGATTGTGTACCCAGGCTCCATTGTATGAGCTGAGAGTCCTGCTTACAGCTGGACATCCTCATACTGCTACTGAAAATGCCATACTGCTGTGGCATCAGTGCTAAAAAAAAAAAAAAAAAAGTTACCAAGTGTGTGAGACTTTCTTCTTCTGTGCAATTTTTTTTTGAAGGCCTGGTCTGTTTACTGTAATCTGGGTGTAAACTCCTCATGCGATCACACTTATGGTAACGAGGACCTGTAAGAAACTCAGATGGCAGTTCTCCTTTTCGGGCCCTTTTCTCACTCAGGGGATTAGTAATGTGACTGCGCTATGGCTGCTGGAAGGTCAAGGGATCGACCTGTTGTTTTTCGTGATAGTTATTCAACTCTGTACACAGAGGATTTTCCCCTGTGCTCTATATTTTGCACCAGCATGCCTTTCACCTTTCACTGCCCATGGCTTCTTTTACATTAAATTATTACACTATTCTCATTTAGCAGACACTCTTATCCAGATCTGCTTACATAGGTTACAGTTTTTTTTTGACATGTTATCCATTTATACAGCTGGATATTTACTGAGGCAATTGAGGGTTAAGTACCTCGCCCAACGGCAGTACCCTAGTGGGGAATTGAACCCGGTATCCTTTTAGTTGCAAGCCCTGCTCCTTTCCAGGTGTGCTACACTGCCACCAACACCGGATCAACTGTGGCTGTCTGCACAGAGCCTCCCTGTGTGTTCCCTCGAGCCCACGGTGCTCTGAGCCTGTGTTGCAGCTCTGTGCTCTCTGCTGTGCCCTGCTTGCCGCCGCCCCTGCGCCGCGCTGCGTGGAGGTGTTCTTCCTCACGTGAGCTGCAGCTGTCTCTGTGGGTCATGTGCAGGGAATTTTTGCCTCTGTGCATCTGAGCGGCTTGTCGCCCTCTCCCTTCCTTCATTCAGACATGCAAATACCTGTAGGGCTGACAGTTCAACGGTGTGGTATTTCAGGCAGGGGGATGCAAATTTAGATCAAAAATCGCAATCTTAAATGAGACCAATAACACCATTTTAATACGTGGGAATACATTTGTAACAGTCGTATTTATATAAAATTGTACTTAAAACTGCAACATATTCACAAACATGGTAACCAGACACACGCAAAACATTCTTCTTAAGAGCCTTAACCATTCTTCTTAACCTTCTTAAGAGCACATTAAATACAGAAATGTACATGATCATAGAGCCAGAAAAGGTCCCTAAAATGTACAGTTGTTTAATACCTCTGACTTTGTTCCTTCCTTTTTCAGAAAAGGTTTTTCATTGAAAGAGCTAATTATATGAAAGAAACAGTGAGAACCCACAGAAAGCCCCCACAGAATCAGTAATAATAATGATTATTATTCAAAACAGAAAGAACCATACCATTGTCCCTGAGCACAGGAAATGACATCAAACGAGGTCGAGCTGTTACTGGAAGCTGCCTTAGAAAAAAGAAAAAAAAAACATGCAAAATTTTCAGAAGAACCCCTCTCTTGCATTCCTGTCTTCCAGCTGTTACCTCAGTTTCTCTTAACATTAGAACATGAGATGAGATAAGGAAAAAGGTCTTGATTGAGGCTGAGATGAATATTCCTTCACTTTGATGTGTTGATTGCATACATGGATACAGTGGCAAGCAGTGAGTCATACAGGTCAAACTGTTAGTCAGACACTGAATCAGGCCATAGGTCAGGCAGTGTGTCAGTTGGCCCAGTCTGTCCGGCAGTAATACCACCAGTCCTAAGGTTAGGCGGTCTGTCAACATAGAAATCTATAGGTCGGTGAGAGAGCGTGTAAGAACGTCACTGAGTCAAAACCATCTGGAGATTTTATGTTGCTGAGTTGGTGAATGAGATGTTTAAGCTGTGTTTTATTAGATAAGCTGTTATGGCTTGATCTACTGTGCCTGCTGTTGCTGAGTGCTTTCAAATCAACTCCACTAAAATGCAGTGTAGAATGGATGGCTGCCACACCACTGTGTTGGGCAGCTTTGAAGCAGGAAACAGTGTATCGGCTGTCTATCTCAATTCCTGGAGGATTATGTGCAAGTAGGTTTTCGTTCCAAACTTCACTCTTGATTACTTTATTAGGCTAATCAGTTTCTCAGTTTGACATTTTGAGCAAATTTGCAAATGATGAAACACATCTGAATATTAGGTTTGCACAGCAGCAACCCACAAACAACAAATACATTTGAAAGTATTTCCTTACCTTACAATTTATTAGATGTCCAAATGACATGCACAAAAGTCTCTCATTTTTTGATTTGCACTTGCTCTGATGTCTGAATGTTTCATTTACCTTTTGCATTGAATTAGAAGTGAGAGGATACTTGATTTAAGAGTGTCTGCAACCACTCACGATTTCTAAATTCACAAAGCATGTTCAGGTGGCTGTCCTGCACCAACGGGAAAGTTATCTTATAAGATTTCAGATAAAACAGGCACTCACTGTACTTTTGATAGTACTGATTCCATGGAGTAATGTGAACGTGTGTCTCAGTGTGAATAAGCGTGCTGTACGTGTGTGTTGTCAGAGGTTGGTGTGCAGATGTGGAGTGTGGGAGTTAGTGCATTGCAGCTAAGTGTGTGTTATTGAAAGTTGGTTGTGTAGATGTGCCTGTGTGAGTAAGTGTGTTAAATGTCTGTATTGTCGGAGGCCGGTGTGTAGAATGTAGAATGGTGTGTTAAATGTGTGCGTTATTGCTGCAGGGCTCTGCACATTGCAGTGGTGCAAGAGCAGGATGCTGTGGTCCACAGACTGATCCACACATTGGTCCAGGCGAACAAAGACCTGGATATCTACAACAACCTGAGACAGGTGAGACGCAGGCACGTACACACACACACACACACTTTGAGGACATGGGGGGGGGGGGTCCTTCATTTGGACAAGTCAGTTGTCAGGCACTCCTTTGGAACGCTGTGACCCCAGAGACACAGCACAGACAGTACAGCAAAGATTTGGCTAACATTATGGGGGCAGCCACAGTGCAGCAGTCTGTGACCTGAGTAAATGACCCTGGCTGTGCTGCAGCAGAACCAGGCCCCATCCACAGTATACGCAAACCCACTGTGAAATCCCCAGTGAGCACTCTATGGATGCCTGACAGGCCATTTCAAAGGAACAGAGGAGGAAGTCTGGTGCTTCCTGCCTGGCAATGACACCACAGAAACTCTGGCTGCAGTGTGCCATTTCACACCACAGGCAGTGCGGACACTGGTGTGTCTCAAACCAGTTGTGCCAGTCTGTGCATTCGCCCTAGAAACAGCATTCCTTGTCTGCATTATTGCAACAGTCCTGGAGAGCCCCCATCCAGAGACTTTCAGATTCTGTTTCTCTCCCGACCACTGCATCTTACCACAGCCTAGAGGCAGTCACTTACTAAAAGCCACGCAGGTCTGCCAAGCCCAAAAAAATCACCCTGCCTTCGTGTTTTTATGAACGAGACAACCCAGTTACCAGAAGTAATGTCTGGGATTATTTTTTTTTTGTCGTTGAGGTTCATGCTTCTGTGATATCCTGTCTTCAACAACATTTTTTTTCAGACCTTTTTTTCTTTTCAGAAAAGCAGATTTCTAGACTGCGGGTGAGAGTTCTGAAAAATCTTAAACCTGCCTGGTGACACACACACACCCTTCACCACACTGATTTGCCTGTCTGAGGACAGGGTAGTTTTGTGCCGTCTAAACACTCTCGTTGTTAAATTCATGAGAATATCCTCTTCCAGTACCAAGCAACGAAAAAATCCCCGGTGAAAGCTTTGAAGTGAAGAATGTCTTGGCAGGCTGTGGCTGCAAGCGGTGATGATCTAAATGACAGAAAAGTTAGATCGACACTGTATTTTTCATGATTATGTGTCCTACCGATCCCAGAGTTGTGGAAAGTGTTGATAGTGCTACTTCTGATTCTGTTTGCCACTATCACTACCACTACTCTACCACTGTTCTTTGACACCTGCTATTGAAACTCCTACGCCTAACATTGCAGTGTCTAACTGCTGCTGGCAGTAG